>NW_025780257.1:0-48773 GCF_021130785.1 Homalodisca vitripennis | reverse complement strand
ATTTGTTGCTCCATCAAGATTTAAGACATTACATTATATGAAGATTATTCTATGAAACTCATAAAATAAATACTAAAACATCACTAAGTTGAACACGTGAAATAAAGGAATAATCTGTCATATTACTTTATTGAAGTTTAAAATCAATTTTAATTATTCCGAAAAAACCTATCAACTGAAACTACAAAAATAAATAAAAACCGAACTCACTATATTTCAAATTCACAACAATAATCTCCAGTAACAACGAGAGTGCTCATATCCGTCACCGTTCTACTGAATGACCGATGAGGCAATTGGAACAAAGTATCAATCAATTGTAAGTGGTCCACTGTTGTATTGAATGATAAAAGAGTTAATCTTGAAAAAGCATTAATCAAATGGAACAATTACCATTGTTACTATTAATGAGTATTCAATTATCCTTTCTTCCATTGAATCATAACATTTTTCTATAGAACGGATGGTTTTTTGTTTTCTCTAATACAATTAATAATACCCCAAGCCAAAATAGCTATTTCTAAATCTACTAATAAGAACCTTAACCGATCTCTTTCAAAACACATCAAATTTTTGGCAGTGATACAAATTAATCCACACCCAAAATTAATACAATGAAATTTAAATATGTATTGCTCACTTAAAATTAAAGTCATTTAACCCCTTTACTTTAAACATTCCAAATTAGTATGATAAAGTTAGTATTATAAACCCCTTAAATGTATTTAGAGATTTTATTCCTTTAATTTAAATGGTCCCAAAACGGCATGATACGTTTTAAATTGTTAAGAAACTGACTTAAAAAGATGAAAATTGTAATGTGTTTTATTTTTAGTTCGACAATTTTGGATAAATTGTTAATTATTTCTAAATGTACTCAGATGATAACTTACAATGTTGTTAAGAATATCATCTTATTTGAAACAAACTCCAAAATTGCCAATACTCTATATCACTACTTGATCGTCTCATCGAAGTCCATGGCCTTTAACACAAATTAAATTTTTAAATTTTAATTCGAGACAGTTGTAGGAGTCCGAGAAAAACACGCGGACACATATAAGACCCCCATCCCTCACCGAGAGACAGGTAAGTTCGCTTCATCTAGCCACCCCATGAATAGCCAGGAATGACACTACACTAATACAATGCAAATTGAAATTCTTATCCCTCCGAAGCAAGCATAAACGATCATTTTAGGACTACATTTCAATGAGGGGGTTTGACTGTGAAAGTAAGGAAACATAGTGCTACATTTCGGTGGTCTTTGCGTATTATCACTATCAAAAGTAATCCCCTCACATTATATCCATACGGTAAATATAATTTTCAATTTTTGTTTCTGCATTTTTACATTATCCTGTACATTTTGTCTTTTTCTATGCAATTCACACTGTAAAACTATCTATGGACTAGTAATAGTTTATTTGTACCTACAAGCAATATATCTTTACAGAGTGATATTAATTAGATTTATCACAGGACAAAATACGAATAACTCCTTGTAACAATTGGTATACCCCATTGATCCACTAATATGTGCATTAATATTTATTTTAAATGGACAATAACCCTGATAAATGCTTTTTATACATAGCTAAGTAACGCTAAACGTACAAAGGCTCTTTCTATACAATCTAGAATAGATTCTAGACTATTGAATGTTATTGATACCTCATTACACAGCACGAAAACAGCTATTTCTTAATCAAGAAAACTTTCTTGTAATTGTATCCACTAATGAAATCATTCTCAATCTTTGTGTTATCTTTAATAGGATGAGTTCTAGAAGCGTAGGGAAACTCCTTGATAAGATCTATTTTTCCACAGTATACACGATTCTGACTGCACTGTCGGAGACAGTATCTGAAAATCTTCTCCAGCTATATATACAGGGACACTTTTATTGTTTGTAATATCTTCTATATCACGAATTAGTAAGTTTATCATACTCAATCATATTTCATTTACTAACTTTAAACATGATTTTTAAAATAATAGTAATAAAATTTAAATGTACTAAAATGCGGTATAAAGTGTAAAAGTTTATTTTTTTCTTGTAAATTTTTGGTTTATTAACAAAAATACAAGTATTATTATTTTAAATTGCTAACTCAGTACGGAAATAGCACGATAGAAATTAAAATGTATATGTATGTAGTGTATATTGGATTTTCTTGGCTGCAAATTATAACAGAATTTCATAAAGATCACCAAAGGAATAACTTGTTGAATAACATTCGTTATAAATACAAGATATTCATAATGTTACCTAACGTACCATAGAAGTTAATAATTAAAAATACATCATTCGTGCTTTTTTATGTTTTTAAATCTTATTAGTTGTTTTGAAGCTGATTTATGCAATAAGGCAGCATAAATTGTAGCAGCCATAATAATAGGTAACATTTTATATTAATTATTTATTGCATAGTCAAAAACGTTACATGGGAAAGAGTTTATGAATCAGATAACAATCCCATATAAAAATCGAGGGTATATAACGATAATTTGTTCTTCAGTCTTATAAAAGACAATAAATTGTTATAGTTTTAATTTAAAATACTATTCTACACTGTTACTATTTTTACTGATCTGTTTATGTACAGTTTTTAATTCATATAAAAACATATATTAAAAATTGACTATTTCATTTCATTTCATTTATTTCATTTATTTATTTCCACGGCAATCGCCACTTTTACAATACAATTACATACATGTACATGAAATAATCAATAAACTATAAAATACAACAACAATATCGAACAATTTAAATGCAAAGACTATAATATATAACAAAGTACTACTACTAAAAAAAGGCGAGTAAAAACAGAAAAAAGGTATAGTTGAAACAGAATTATAGAGTGCCATATACTAATTTGATGATTTCTTCTTCTCGAAATCTAGCAGGGCTGGTGGCGAAGAAGTCAACAAGATGTTCCCATCTCATTTCCGCCTGCGTAGAAGTCGAGGTATCGTACTCTGTTGGTAGGTCGTTGAGTAGTACAGTCTTGCAAAGGTGTCTCGCAGTCTCGTATGCCCAGGAACATGGAAGTAGATTTTGTTGAGTAGTTGCGGGCAATCAATGCTTCCGATGATGATCTTGTGGAGAAAGATAAGATCATGTATCTTTCTACGAGCCTCAAGAGGAGCAAGGCCATGCTGTAGTTGATAACCAGCAATTGGAACATTCATGTAGTGGTGGCCATCTCTGAACCCAGCTGTTCTGACAAAGACGATGTTGAACTCTTTCAAGTTGTGTTTTGAGTCCTTCTTGGGAAGGTGACCAGATGGAAGAGTTGTATTCCAGGAGAGGACGAACAAGTGCTTTGTAGAGGATCAGCATGGCGTCTACTGAAAGATTACGAGTAGAGCGGAAGATAAATCCAAGAGTTGAGTTTGCTCTATTACAGATGTATTGGATGTGCTCAGCAGGGTGAAGAGTTGGTGTTGTGATGACGCCAAGGTCCTTTATTTTATCTACTCGATGAAGAACGGTGTTGTAAAGAGAGTAGTTGAAGAGACAGGGTGTAAAAGATCTTGAAAAGGTCATCACAGCGCATTTAGATATATTAAGGTCCATAGCGTTCATAAGGCACCATTTTTCGATATGGAAAAGTGCTGATTGAAGCAGTTGGTGATCAGTAAAAGAGTTTATTTCTATGAAAATCTTTGCATCATCAGCAAATAGTAGCAGCTCAACTCCAAGGCAGTGGTCGATATCATTTATAAAGAGGTTAAACAGATGAGGCCCGATGAGAGATCCCTGGGGAACCCCTGATAGAGCACTTAATGACCGAGAAATAGCGCCTCCACATCTAACCTTGAGTGTTACGATCTCTGAGATAGGAATGAAGGAACGTCAAAAGAGAGTTTGAGAATCCCATGGCATCAAGTTTAGCCATAAGGTGCTTGTGGCTCACTCTGTCAAATGCCTTAGAGAAGGTCTAAGAATATGCAGTCAACCTGATTTCCGTTTGAGAATGCAGATGTTATGTAGTGATGGAATAGGGCAAGATTAGTGGTTGTAGATTTACCACTCATAAAACCGTGTTGTTCAGGAATAATTGTGTGTTTCAGCTCAAACTTCAGGCCATCCATTATGAGAGATTCAAATACTTTTGAGAGAGAAGAGAGGATAAACTATGGGCCTATAGTTCTTGGCTTCTGTGCGGTCACCGGATTTAAATATAGGTGCAATAAAACCGGGCTTTAAGCAGGAGGGAAATATGCCAGAAGAGAAGAAGGAATTCCAAAAGATGGAGATATGAGGAGCGAGAATTGAGCTGCAGAACTTCAGTACAGAAGGAGGGATGTTGTCAGGACCAGCTCCTTTGTCAGGGTTGAGATTTTTTAGTTTCCTCTCGACGGTCACAGCAGATGTTTGCCAGATTGATATGTTCTTTGACTTGGTGTAGTTGTAAGTTGGGGGCTCACTTGCTGGTTCCTTGAAGATTGTGGAGAAGTAGTCAGCAAATAGGTTTAGAGATAGAATCGGAGTCTTCAGCCGTCCTACCTTCGAAGGTAATCTTGGTGGGGAAAGATGATACATTTCTCAGTTGGTTTACAAAGCCCCAGAGGAGCTTAGGGTTGCTTATAACTGACTGGTTAATGCGGTTCATAAAACGTTGACGACAGTGAGAGACCAACAGTCTGCAATGGTACCTGAGCTGCTTGAAGTTTAACAGATGTTCATACTTAAGGGTTGACTTGTAGAGCTTGTGAACAGTTTTTTTACGGATGATGAAGTCCTTTAACTCAGAAGAATACCATGACGGGAAAACAGAGGCACCAATTTTTTTCAAAGGGCAATTTGCTCTCACTATAGAGCTAAGGTCAGCGCAGAAGGTAGAGAAACAGTGTTCTACGTTGTTTGAAGTTACTACAGGGTAGGGTTGGTTTGATAGCCAGTTGAATACTGCAATGAGATCACAGCGTTTTAGGTCTGGAATGAAAGTGACTCGTGAAGGGGGCGGAGATGAGTTCAAGACCATATCCCAGATTAGGGCGGGGTGATCATCCTCAAGGTCAATTAGGATATCCACTGCTGGTTCCACAATAGTATGGAGGTCAGATGAAAAAATCAGGTCCAGGATGACTCCTCTCTTATTGAGCACGGTGTTATGTTGCTTAAGGTTAAAGAAACAGGCCAGGTCAACCAGGTGTTGAGAAGATGTGCTGAACTTAAACAGTCTGTCCAATTTACACTGGGTTGATTAAAGTCACCCGTGATAATTATTTTGTCAAACCGTGGTCCAGTGGTAACAATTTCTTCGACAGCTAAACCAAAGTCATTATATGTAGATGCTAATGAAGCTGGTGGCAAATATGCAGAACATAACAGGATTAGAGAAGAAGCAATTTTTATACTTACAAATACACACTCCAGGTTTGTGAACGAGGATTGCAGTTTCCACGAGGGATAAATCCTGTTGACAGCCACCAACACACCACCTTTAGATTTTTTACAACTGTTCTCAGGGGTCCTGTCCTGTCTATGTAAATTAAAGTTGTAGAGTTCAAGTTCAGAGTCCAGTATATCACTAGATAGGTTTGTCTCACAAAAGGAAATAATATCGTAAATACATGTGTTAATGCGGTTTTTAAGGCAGTCGAGTTTAGTTCGGAGGCCATTTACATTTTGAAAGTAGAAATGGATGTTGTGATTGCCGTGGAAATTAACTAGTTTTTTTGGATTGGTTTTAGCGATTACAGGGACCCCATTCAAGTACCTTATAGTAATATCTTTTTCTCCTTTATTACTTCTTTCTTCAAGTTCAGCACGTAGACATTGTAGATATTTGCGCTCCTTATCAGTTTTGTCTCTTGCTAAGGTGACAGATAAGAGTTCAGGATAAGATTTTGCTAGTTCAACTTTGGAGAAGCGAGTGAGTGAACAGTAATCTAGCGGATTCCGGAGAAGTGTAGAAGAGCTTGAGAGGGCGAGGGCTGTCCTTTCTGGGTTTTCCAATGCGGGCACTTTTGAAGACTTCAAGATTGGGTGCATCAGGAGAAACTGCCTTAATGATTTTGACAACAGCAGAGGTATCAGAATTGATTCTGGACTCAGTTGACGGGTTAGAGCTCTCTGGAAGGTTGTAAATAATAACATTACAGGCGCGCTTAGCACGATCATTGATTTCAGCGAAGAACTTGATAATAAAATAAATTTCGATTTTATTATCAAAACAAGAATAATCAAAATAAGTAATCAAATATCACATACTTGTATATTTTATGTGAGGTGCTCAAAGTTAAATGCAAATATTAAATAATCATACACAGAGCATTTACTTGTCAATATAATCACAGTAAAATATATTTATTTCTATCATGCAACTATAGAAAGGATGATTTATTTATTGTTTTTGAGCAACAGAATTATAACTTTATATTTTAATATGTAAAACATGTTTTATCATTTGCATCTTTTTTATTTTTGTAATTTTTTTATTGCCGTTAGGATGTTGATGGTTTTTCCGGTCTGAATACAATTTGGTTCAGCAATGGCTGCGGACGTACCTATTATAGGATTTTTTCGCGTTCCTGCACGGTGTGAACTATGCTATCCAGGCTTTTACATCCGTGGTTTTTATAAGAAGGTTATTTTTGCGCTAATGGTATTTCAATCAGTTTTACTAGACATTTTTAACAGAACACAGTCCAGTCCCATTTTTATTTTCATTGTCTTCCCATGAAATCGAACCCGAACCTCTCGGATAGAGCCGCCGACTTACGCCAACGGTACAGTGAAATTAAAAGGTTGTGAAGCTTGTACGAGTCATTGTTTATGGTTGTTAGCTCGGTATCCCGTTTCAAGTGGTTGGAAAACGAATTCCTTGGATTCAAACTGGTCTTACTGTATTGACGCTGAAGGTCAGATAGATAAGAGACAATACAGGATGCTTTAAGAAAATATACGTATTTTGAACGCGCGTAACTATAAGGCATAAGAATATAACACGTTACAAGCATATTTTACGAACATTTTAAGTTCATATTACTGATGTCCAATAGGTCCTCAATCACGACGAACAATCGTCGATGCTACAATTCCTCCCATACTCGGGTAAGTATTTCCTTCGTCACTGATGTTATGTCAGCACGGATCCGGGTCTTCAACTCTTCCAGGTTCTGTGGGAGTGGTGGTACATAAACGGTGGTATATAACGGAACCTCACAGGAGAAGTCAAATCTGGTAACCGTGGAGCCCAGATGAGATATGTCAAGTCGCCGGTTCCTTGACGACCAATCCAACGGTTTGGTGAAGTTTCATTCGGATATTCACGAACTTGGCGACTCCAGTGAGTGGGTACCACACCTTGTTGAATACTGAAGTTGTCTTAGCTCAGGAAACAACCAGAGTTTTAGAACACCGAGATACTGCTGATAGTTAACCGTGTCTCCATCAAAGAATAATTGGCCGTAAAAAGATGATGGGAATCACTTGACTTTGGGCGAATCTCGTACATGTTCAATGCCTGCATATAGGTTTTGTAAGCCCCAAATCCGAACATTGTGTTTGTTTAACTGACCACTGAAAATATTATTATTATCATTAGCATCAATAATCTCGTTTCAAAATGCCACAAGTTTGCGTTTTTTCATCAGGGCGCAGAGCTTGTAACAGTTGTACGGCTCCATAACTAACCGACGGGACGTCTCCAACCGTCAAATCGTTGTTTTAGGCAGTTGCAACTCCCGGCTGAAACGACCAGTTGATTTCGTAGGACTACGTTGGAAAGCAGTACCTTTTGGTACCTCAACCTGAAACGTCTTTGCACTTTAATCACTGAATTGCACTTCGCGTACTCGGGAACACTAAACTATTTCAGCTGTGGAGCAGCCACTTTGAACATATGATGGTTACCAAGAAAAACAGAAGAGAACTAACATCTAGTGACTGTTAATATAAACTAGACTATGTATTCGTTCCTCCAATAACCGAGCCAGGGTGCAGCGATCGATATTTTGGTCACAATGATACTCTGTAATTCGTATATTATTTTTTAAACACCCTGTGTATATGAGAGGAGGCGTGGCCTAAGATATTTCACAGTTTTAAACAACGTACAGTTTGAAATTAAAGCGCGGTCATGAACTCAATGAAAGCCTGAATGACACCGGGGCTTTATTCAAATCTAGACTTTAAATTACAACAAATCTATATATGACAAGTGAGTAAAATTGGACTCTCCAGTACAACATATTGTGTATCTGGCATTGTTTGAAGAATGTCTAAGATATATCTGGCACGTTTATAAAATTGCCTCCTAACTTATAGTGGTCCAACCAGAAGAATGACGCTGTGACCCCGGTCTAGCAATAAGGGAAGAGCTGTATGCGAGATGATACTCGATGATTTGAATATCAAGTGTTGAATGGAGTACCAATATTGAGTATCACATTACAGAAGCAGCCTAATATGAGTACAAGGTGACTCAAGCTCACAAGTACGATGTTGAGGTCGATTATATTATCTCATCGTGCACGATTACGATGTTGCGGGATCTGGCACTTTATGTAAACTTAATAAAGGTATTTAGAGTGATTTCAATACGAATATGTACTCGTATAAAAAATAAAATAAATTAACCAACCTAAGATGAAATGATATGTTTGGGATTAGGTAGTTCGTTCACCTAATCCGCGATTAAAATTATGGTTCTTTTTAAGAGAGTCAGCACTGTGGATACCAATACGCATTCTATTATTTTCGTCTTTTGTACATAATTCTGTCCCCTTCTGACAATTAAAAACTATTATTATATTCATAAAATATTAGTTTTTATTAAAATGCGTTTGTCGGAAATTTGAGGTGAAATGTTCTACTTTTATTAAAACTTTATGTCTGGGGTAGACACTGTGCAGGAGGCTGAAAATTGAGGTTAATCAAATTACAAATATTTACTCGTGAGATCTAAAAATCTGAAATGTCACACATTACTTTAACCGCACTTATTCTACGCTTTTAGTATAAATTAAATAACAACATAATTTTCATGTAATAAAGCTGAACAGTTATATTTCACAAAAAGTATTTCCTAAAATTACTTATCTTTATTTAACCTTAAATAAAACCAAAATAGTAATGTCACACACTGTTTTTATTAATTACTAGCGGGCCCGGCGCGCTTTGCTGCGCATTTCAATAATTTTTTGCAAAAGTTGCCCGCGGCTTCGCACGCAATTTCCCGTTGAAAACAGTACACTATATTCACTTATTCTTTTTCTATCACATTCTAAACATTGCTGAGATAATTGATAGTCGTTCCATCGTGAGCCTCTTGGGCGTATTATGAAGGTATGTACCATATTCCTGCCTCTATCTAGCTGTTACCCACGGCTTCGCACGCAAATCTTAAGAACCGAAGTCCTTATATTACTTAGTAAATTTTTTTTTTACTATAATAAATTTTAGATTAAATTAGTTATATCTCCGATGCCACGATTGAGCTTGCTTTGTTGTCTCGATCGAGAGAATATGTACACACGGAGTTTTGAGAACCATACTTCTGTCAAAAAAAAACAACTAAGGTTGATTTTATAACATTCTTTATATTTGTAGCCAACGTAAGATAGTAATTATGATATCTGCATTACTCTTCTGATCAAGCATGAGCATGGTTTATATTAAATAAATATTGCAGTTAAAGGTGAATTTTTACGTCAAATTTGAATTGTATTATCTGGATAGTAAAGTCTATGTTTAACAGTGATTGCAAAAACAGTTTAAACAAAATTTGTCGTTTCTCTTAAGCTTACTCTATGCTTTAAAACTATAAGTGTAATATATGTTTACAAAGAACAGCTGATTAAAAATTTGAAAAGACGTTAACATATGTTTGCTGCAATGCATTTCTTATGGGTATTTCTGTAACCAGTGGGGCGGAATCCTGAATCGGGAAAGGGATGGGCATAGCTTATAAACCTTCTCCGTGGAAAAATACATATACGTACAAATTTTCATCATGATCGGTCCAATAGTTCACGATTCCATAAAGGACAAACATACAAACATTCATTTTTATATATATAGAAGATTATGATTTAATAACCTTAAAATTATTTAACAGTTTTATTCATTGAGAAGTATAGATGAGCTCCAGTCACAAAATATTCCATATAAAACTGAAGGGAGTTATCATGCTCGTTAGGTAAGGCTCGTCTTCTAATTGGACTGAACTAGCCTCGTCCTTAATAATTACTGAGCACGTGACTGGATCAACAAAATTGGCTCTGTCCGTTTTCATCCTCTGGCAAGATGTCTAATATAAGACAACTTCTATATTTACTTACGCAAACCTAAAATATTAGTTCTGAAACAAATGAATCTTAATTTTTATTGGGTTTTTTTTTAGAAAATAGTACTAAAGAAACTAAATTTGTTATAACTAAAAGTGTATCGCTTTCTTCAATTTTTTATATATTAACTTTAAGATCTTTCCATTGCTATCTTTAACTTATGTTGCTTTCATAGAAGGAATACGACATACATAATTCGAAGTAGATCACTTTTTCTCGTGATAGACAGAATGAAATTTGGCTAATTTCACCGCTCGAATGATAGGCTTCACTAACACTCTTATATTTACAAATAATCAGCCAAGTCAAAAACAAATAGGTACCTTAATTACTACTACCACTACCAACCTAAATTAGTAATGTACTTACATTATATGTAACTAAGTTATTTTAGAACATTACTGAAATAAGTAGTTCATTGTATAAAAAAATCACAGCCTAATGTAATATTTTCTACTATTTAATAAGATTTGGAAACAAGTACATAAATTCACAGAACCAGTACAGTTGATGTGAAGGAATGAATGCGATTAATCCAACTAAGGTACCCTAAATAAATATTGCTGTATATTATTTTTATTCGTATATATGAATGTATTTGTACACTTACATAAATATTTATATAAATAAATGTATAAATACATTCGTTACCCAGAAAAGCTATCAATTTGTGATAGATAAAACAATGTCATTGTTTAAAAGACTGAACACCACTGCACTTTTATGTTCACCACTTAGTGAATACTGAGAAGGTGTACATAACGGATCTTAACAGTTTTTTATACAAGAGGTCTTCATGATATATGGTGAAATACAGTTACGATATTGTATTCTACCAGCAAATGCAGTTTTATCCAAAAGACTGTATCGGCGAAACAAATCATATCCTATGTGTAGCAATGACCGAATAGATAATTTAAAATTTCTTATTGATATAAAATTTAATGTATACATTAATGTATACATTTGTAACAAATGTATATGGTACATTTGCGCAAATACTGTTAACAGTGTTATTAGTTGGTCACAATTAACTTTGTCATGTACTCATTTAGATATAACTACTTTAAGAATAACTGTGCATTTGATCGGTGTTCATCGTGAAAAATAATTGTTTACAAATTTATAATATAGTTAGGTGGTCCGTACCATAAATATTTATATATTTCTAAGGATTTCTTCTTAAATAAACCCGTTAACAGTGACCTGCTGATTTTCAAAGCTTTAAATTATTATTGACTATATAATAATTTTCGAATTGAATTCGAGTAATAGGTTCACCAAAACCTTTGATAAAACCACAAGTAAGACCTGATTAATTATTTCCGAGAATTAACAACTTTATAGAAATTTCAGGAAACAAGTCCGGTATGAAAAGAATTTTTATTGTACACTGCAAGAAATACAGTATAGCACTAAACCTAGATATTGTCTGAGACGCTGTAGTTTCAACATTCATGCTTTATCTGAGTTACTGTTCTATAAACTTTTTAGAAGTATATGGATTTCTTCAAAGTTCACATTTCATTATTATATCTTGTTTCATATTTCAATATTTTAGATCAGTTAGTTTAATGAAAATATCTGCACTTTTTCCCGTGAATAGTGCGTATTCAGAGGGAACAAGGAAATAAATAACTGAAGATAAGAGTTTCGCGAGAAAAAAAAACAGTAGCAGTCGTGGGACTGCCGATAGAAGTGAAAACGGAACTATTAAGTTGAGAGTAATTAACAATACGTTATAGTAGCAGTACATCTGTAATTGTAAATGTGACGCGTTTTTAATTTTCCAATTTTAAAATACACGAAAAAATATTATCAAATAACTAGAAATCTATTTTACCACGCTAGTAAGATAAATCTTATACCGTAGTAACACTCATTTCATGATGAAGAGGTTAAATATTAAAAAATTAACTAAAATGAATAATGCTAAATTTTAAATACAAATATTCGTACAAATATTAAAAATGTTTAAAAATATATTCGTTGTTTTCATTATTCATTTATCTGTATAAAAATATGTTGTAATTGCTCAATATTAATAGTTAGTTAAACATAGAATACAAGTGAGTAAACACCGAGTGAACAACAGTGAGTTGAACACCGTTGTAAATAATACAGTTATTGCTACGGATAAAGTATATAATTGCAATAACAATTAAACCCACAATATTTTTAAAACTAATAAATTAGTTAAATTAACTTGGTTCTTTCGTAAAGGTATTTTTATTGCACAATAAACTAATTTATTGAGTTAATACGGTATCAGTGAGCCAATGCGCCAACTACAGTTCCGGCAGAAACGTTCACTCATCACTTCATACGCTACTACAGGCTAAACTAAACTTCCAATAAAAAAATGATAAATTACAAAAAAAATATTCATCTATTTTCACACAACTTTCTCGCTGACAAATTTTGTCTGACCAAAAAATAAAAAAAATCCTCGCTTACTACTTTTTTCTTGTCATTGTAAACGCTATGTGAAATGTAAACAATAATCAGAATTATTTCGAAATTTATTTAATATTTAAAAATGTAACCAATAGATTGCCAATATTAAGAGCTTTAATTTGACGCATCTTACAGAATTGTACGACATTGGCTTCACATTTAAATCGCGAGAGGAAGCCGTAAAGGTCACTGATTTTCGCAGTCTGTTTTCATACTCCGCCGGGACAGTTTTAACACAGCGAGACTGACTTTTTCATGCAGGTTAGTATCATTAGCATGTCGGTGACGCGAACCGAGGATTTTACCCTCTACCAAAACGCTCAACGCGCCTAAAGAAGTTTTCACTTCAAAAATATCTTTTAGGGAAAAAAGCAGTCTCGGTGAATTTAAAGATTGATATCTTATTGTATCGTGCGGATTTGTTCAAACAGCGGCTGGTGAATCTAGTCAATATATTTACACTGTCAATACTCTTTAGACTAAGTATTGTAGAAATATGTTTTCTTCTCACAGTGTTTCTAAGCTGTATATTGTTCAAGAGAACACTATATTTTCCATCATCACAAAACGATATGCAAGATTTAAGTACACCACCCCTGTTTTAACAGGCTTTGCTGAGTTTGAACGCAAAATTTCAAATCTATACTTCATTTTATTCTGGATATGTCCTTCGGGTAGATATACAGTAATATAAATCATACAAAAATGAAATTGAAACGCAAATTATGCATTGAAAAACTTATTTTTGTCGAAATAAAGTTTAATGCAAAACTTTTAAGTCTACACATTACTTTTTCGACATGTCTCATCTTGCCATATGATAACATTAAGTTCTTTGTTTTTTAAACTGGGTTTCATATCAATGTTTAAATTTTATCCCTAAATTCAGATATTATTACCCTATTAAGTAATTGGAGAAATTCCCACCTCCAAATCCAATCCTTTTCCATTTCAGAAGGGTTAAAGAGTGTGACTTTTAGCACTGTATCTCTGTGTGCAGTGTGGTCTGTCCTCATCTCCTTGTCACTTGAAATAGGTCACATCCCACGCAGTGTACTTAACCACAATATTTTTCACCATACACGTAAAATCTTTGCTGTAGCGGGATTTTCTATAGCGTCAATTTGTTTCACTCGTAAAGTATTAATATATACAGGGTGTCAATTAAGTCTGGAACCCCTTTTTTAATTTTTGAACCACAATAGAAAGAAATACCAAAGTTCACATGTGCTTACTGGTGATAGTAACGCACACATCTGCCCAATTACCGACCGGATAATCCCTTTGGGGGACGGTCCACAAGGAGGCAGACAAAATTCTTAAATAGCAGCATAGGTCAAGTTTGGTATCAAATTAAAGGTCTTACTTATCAGAGTACAATGCCACAAACCGGAATTCAAAAGGTGGATTCATTCAGTAGTTATAGCTATTTGAATTTTAAAACAATTGAACAATGTAAATTAATAAGTATTACAAGTAAAACACCAATTTTTAAGTACCTGTGATCAAAGTAAGTGTTCAAAATGTTCCCCTCCCCATCATCTGAAAATGTAGTAATCGAAGCCAGGAATCAATAATTATTACCAATAACACAACTACTGTTAGAATGTAAAAGTGGCAGATAGAGTCATACACAGCATCCACAGAAACTTAACGTTTGGGCAGGTATTACAGGAAATCAAATTATGGACCCATTATTTATCAATGGTAATTTAAATGGTGTCTCGTATCTAGCAATGCTCCAAAATGAGATAATTCCTGCCACTACAAGCTGCTCTTGGTCGACAATTTCAAAGAATTTATTTCCAACAAGATGGCGCACCACCACACTTTGCTCTCCTTGTTAGAGAATACTTGGATACAATATTCCTTCGCAGATGGATTGGAAGACATGGTGCAGTAGAGTGGCCTGCTCGTTCCCCTGATTTATCTCCGCTGGATTTTTTTTCTTTCGGGATACCTCAAAGATAAAGTTTATTGTACTAAGCCTCGAAATTTGGCGCACCTAAGAAATCTCATAGTCCAAGAAGCTCAAGATATTCCTCGTGACTACCTTCAAAATGCAGTGGATGCCTTTTACAACCGCCTAGGACATTTCCAGACGATGGGAGGGGAACATTTTGAACACTTACTTTGATCACAGGTACTTAAAAATTGGTGTTTACTTGTATACTTAATAATTTACATTGTTCAATTGTTTTAAAATTCAAATAGCTATAACTACTGAATGAATCCACCTTTTGAAGTCTGGTTTGCGGCATTGTACTCTGCTAAGTAAGACCTTTAATTTGATACCAAACTTGACCTATGCTGCTATTTAAGAATTTTGTCTGACTCCTTGTGGACCGTCCCCCAAAGGGATTATCCGGTCGGTAATTGGGCAGATGTATGCGTTACTATCACCAGTAAGCACGTGTGAACTTTGGTATTTTTTTATATTGTGGTTTAAAAATTAAAAAAGAGGTTCCAGACTTAATTGACACCCTGTATATATACCGTTTATTTTAATAGTAATATGCAGAATTACTCTGCGATTTTTTAATTCAGGTTAATTTCATTCATCTATTACGGTAAAATTATTCTCAATCTATAATATATAGTATACATGAGAAATTTATAAGTTAATATTTCAAAATTTAGAAACATTTATTTTTAGTCATAAATTGATTCCGTCTATTATTTTTTTCTTAATGAACCAATCAATTATAGTATTCAGACGAGCTTCATATAAATTGGTTTACTTTGAATATAAATTAAAAAATTCAATATCGTTTTAAAATTTAATAATATTAAAATTAAATTTAACTCCACGATTTCAAAATGAAATAAACCAAAATAACTGTTAATCGAAGGCCCTGTCAGAACGCAACGAAAGACATAACTCACAGACAGATAAACAGACTAACAGCTGCCCTTTTTCTTTTTGACCCCAAAATCAATGGAGCTCTTACTTAGACCAAGAGGAATCTACTTGTCTAGTTTCAAGTCATTTTCTATCAAGAGTTATCGCACACACAAATGGACAGAAGGACGGACAGCGACATAATTTCAATAAGACCCTGTTGGGTACTTAAATTACCAGCAACATAATATTAAGGTATTAACAATGACAAAAGCATACTATACAGCAAGTTATAAGAAACAATAGAAACTTTACAACACACGTCCCATTGTAAGAAACTCTTTATCCCCTTTCCCTTCCATTGATCAAACTTTCCCAGAGTTTTCTCTTCATTTCCAATCAATCAATCCTACAAACTTTCCAAAATAATTTGTTTTTTAAACTTTCTTTATAAAAAAAAATAGAATAAATTATAATTAAAGAATAACGGAAGAGTATGGGTTCTTCTTAGTGGTCTCTTTTAAATTAAAAATGTGTTTTAACATATGTAATAATTCATAATATTCTTCAAATGAAGAATCGGAAACGTAGGCAATACTTTTCAAATAGGGATAAGTTGAACATGGCTATAATTTAAATCATATTGTTTTAATAATTTAATTGAAGTAGCCAAAAGCAATGCCTATAATAGGTTTTATAGACTCATAGTACTCGGATATGTATATATATATATATGTATATGTATATATATATATATATATATATATAAGTAGATAGTAATATGGGGTTCCTGGCGCACTTTCGGAGCCGACCGAAAAGCAATGTAAAATACTGTTCAATGTACCATAAAGGAAGCTGAGAAATAACACAGCAAATCTCAATGAAAAATTAACCGAATCTACAGTCGTTCGTCTTTAAAAGCGATCGGTACATTACTATCTACTCTGTGGAATGAAAAATTAACCAAATCTGAGCTTCTACTTTCTTAAGCTGTGCTTTGTAAAATGTTGTCAAATCTGCTACGAATAAAGGAAAAATCTTCGAAATCTTAATAAAATTTAATCAATTTAAAACATTTTTACTAAAAACATACTGTACTTTAATAAAAAACTTTTCTACTAAATAAACAACATGAACTCACCAAAGTCTCTACAATTTCTAGCATTAAAACAGTGCAACAAAGATGAATTCAACGAATTACCAAAACATTTTAAAGAACAGTTGATACTTTCCTTAAATGATACAGAATTCAAAGAACTTGTAAAGTCTTTTGCAGAAAAAACGTCTAATGGAGTGTTTTACTATCGGCAAAAAACTAAAAAAGTAAGGGATTACATATTTAATATAATTACGAAAGATATTGAAAAGAAAAGTAAAAAATAAACAAACAGAGAGTTTTCATCGTTTTTTTATGACATTTTTCCCATATTATACGTCCTTTCAAGATAATCAAGACTTAATTGATGAATTTCTTAGGAATTTTTGTAAGTATCAAGATTTATCAACACAATTCATTAAAGAGCATTATAGAATTTTTCTTATAGAATATAGCCACATTTTGTGTGAAACAAAAGGTATTACTGTAGATAATATTCCATGTGATTCCTATGAAGAAAGACACCAACTATGGTTATCAAAACAGTACTATGACGTGGGGAGGGACTGCAAGTTTTAGAGTTAAGACTTTATTCTACAAAGTTAATTGTTATAATTTCTTTATCTTTAATAGTCTTCTTTCCAGTAACAATCAAGTGTAATTTTTCATTTTTGTTTAATTCTTTAATCTTTTTCTCATCCAAAACAGTCAAAAATCTGTTCGGCAAGTGTACTTTACAATCTTCCAACTCGGCAATTATTGTAAACCCGAATTTATCTTTCATTTTCTCCAAATTCAAGATTCTATGTTTCTTCCTTTCTTCCAATTCATTTAACTTCTTATACTCTTTAAACTTACATTCTCCAATATCATTTAACTCTTTCAAGAACTCCATTTAAATAGAAAAAATTTAAAGTCAAAAAGTGCAAAACCATTTCTCGGTCGACCTTTTCTCCTCCCTCTGTCTCTTTCTCTCTCCCTCTCTTTTTATGCCTATGACACGATCACTTCTGCCGTTTATAGGCTAGGATCTATATTCAGGCTAGAGAGAGAGAGAAGAGCGAGATACGGATAGAGAAATGGTTCCGGAATACGATCTGAATACTTCTGAACTTGGTGTTTCTCCGCTATGGCCACTCGCATTGAAACAGTTCAGAAGTAAACTTCCTAACCGACCAAACCGAATTCGCGGACATATATACTCAGCAACACAATACAACAGCCCATCGAGAAGTAAAAATTTAAGAAATTAATTTAAAATATAATTTGAAAATTACAAGTAACAAAATGTACGCATATTTAAAATAGGTAAAATTATCTAACATTTTGAAAAAGAAAATGTTATAATAGTAAACGGGAACACAATTTTTATTCTTAAAAGCAAATCTGCATTACCGACATTTTAGTTCCGAAAGATTGCGCTGTGTGTATCAATGACAGTCGAGGTGTGCTACTACAGACCGACCATCACGATAATCGCTTCGCCTGCGTCATATCCGTAGTGATATCACGCCGTGAGAGGCGCAATCGTTGGTTTACAAGCACCATTTAGTTAAATAAATTTTTCTATCTAAATGGAGCGCGAAAAAATATCATGTCCGTTCTGCAAAAAAGAAATTTTAAGAAAAAAACTATGATCGCCATTATAATTCTAAAAGTCACGAAAAAAAACAAGCAAATTTACGATAATGAACTAAATTATTTAAGACAATGGGCTAGAGAAAATAAAATTGCCGATCACGAAAACATGTTTAATATTGAGAAATTACGTGAATTAAAGAGAAATTTCAAAGTTGAAAAGAAAAATCTCGACCTATTTAATGATGAAAAACTTCATTCAATAGCTGAAAAGTTGGCTATCGGTACTAACGATAAAACCAAGTCTGAAATGATCGAAGAAATTGATAAAACTCTTAAAGTAAAATCCGAAAATATCATTGATGTAGAAGTTTTATCCTCAATACACGGTCTTTTCAAGCAATACATTTTAACAAACTTGAACGACAATTCCATGTCAATTTACAAATATCTTTCAATTATGCGGTCAGAAATTAAAAGTTTAATCGAGAAATTTCAAGAAAATGTTAAAAATATGAAGGGCTATCTCTCTTTGGAATGTGAATACGAACGAACTTTAGTGAATGGTGAACCGCAAACATGTCTAATGTATTTTACTATCAAAGCAGACGAAATCTTTGACGTAAACGACTTTATTACTAAGCAATTTAATAAATTAACACATCGAGAACAAACGAATAATCCAAATAAAGGTTCCGGATGGACATTTAAAAGTTGTAAACAACTAGTTTTGAGCCTTAACAAACACGAAATGATGAATGCAGGATCATACATCGATTTACCAAAGAATATCAAAGATAAAAAAGCTTGTATAAATATAAAAAATAGAGATGATTTTTGCTTTATTTACTCAATAAGATGTGCTATTGAAAAACCAGAAAGAGACTGTGAACGTGTAAAGCAATACGAAAAATTTGTGAATGACGAAATATTTTCAGGTTTTGAGTATCCAATGTCTCTGAAAGATATACAATCATTTGAAAAACGAAGCTTCAATCCTAAGTACAAATATCCAAAAATGTCTGTGAATGTTTACAGTTTTGATGAAAAAATTAACATTGTTCCGTTACAAATTTCTGAAAAATATGACGCTGAAACAAACATTGATTTATTGTATGTTAAACAAGATGATAAATCTCATTATGTTTTGATAACCGATTTAAATAAGCTTGTTTCTTCGCAGTTGTCTAAACATAAAGAAAGAAAATTTTTGTGTAGAAGATGTTTAAGCCATTTTTACAAATCTGGAGATTTAACAGATCACTTAGAAATTTGTAAAAATCATGAAGTTTGTAAGCCAATTATGCCATTTCCAGGTCAAACAACTAAATTTACTAATTATCAAAAGAAATTTAACCATCCGTACGTAATTTATATGGACTTTGAGAGCATATTAGAAAAAATTCCGACATGCAAGAACAATCCACAAAGATCGACTACAACCAAGATTCAGAGGCACATTCCTTATGGTTTTACTCTATATTTAGTTTCGAATGTGACCAATCGTATGTACAAGCCGATATGTTATCGAGCAAAAAATGAAGAAGATTTGCCAAAATGTTCCTGCAAAATTGTTTGAAGAACTCAATAAAATATCAAAATACATAGCTACAAAATATAATTCTAAGAACAAAAAACCTATGAAATTGACTGAAGAAGAAGAAATTTCATACCAAAATGCAAACGTTTGTCATATTTGCGAATGGTCTGCTTATGATGTTGGGTCAATTCAGTATGGTTTTACTCCTGATAGTTGGAAAGATAAGAGTTATAATAAAGTGAGAGATCATTGTCATTTAACCGGCAAGTTTCGAGGCGCAGCTCATGCATGTTGCAATCTGAATTTGAAATTTCCACAAAACATTCCAGTTTTCTGTCACAATATGAGTAACTATGACACACATTTGTACATAAAAGAATTGGCTAAACAATATGGAAATGTTGATTTGATTGCAAACACCGATGAAAAATATATAAATTATTCTGTAAATTCTGGATATGGCTATGAATTCGAAGGTGATAAGCCAAGAAAATTCATCAAGTTTTCGTTTGTAGACACATTTAGATTCATGGCCTCGTCTATTGAAAAATTAGCTAAAAATCTAAAGAAAGAAGACTTCAAACATACAAATCATTTTATACAAGATGGACGAAAATTGAACGCAATTCTAGAAAGACAACCAAATGACGAAGAAGAAATCTTTAAAATTCTATCTGGGAAAGGTATATTTCCTTACGAATTTATCGATAGTATTGAAAAACTTGATTACACAGAAGAGCTGAAAATTCAAGATTTCTATTCACTTTTGACAGACGAGAGCATATCTGAGAAAGATTATCAACACTACTTGAGCGTTTGGAACAAATTAAAAGAGAAAAATCTTGGAAATTACTCTGATTTGTACAATATCCAAGATGTTTTATTGCTTGCTGATATATTCGAAAATTTCAGAAACATTTGCCTTAAATTGTTATAAAACTCGATCCGGCACATTATCTAACAGCTCCAAGTCTTGCTTGGGACGCAATGTTAAAATTAACGAAAATTGAGCTTCAGCTGATAAACGATTACGATATGTATTTAATGATTGAAAAAGGTATTCGCGGAGGCATTTCTCAATGTATTAAACGATATGTTAAAGCAAATAACAAATATTTGAAAGATTTCGATAAGACAAAACCAGAAAGCTATCTGTTGTACGTCGATGCCAATAATCTTTATGGTTATGGTCTTATGCAAAATTTACCATATAACGAAATCAAGTGGATGAACCCGAAAACATATACAACAGCAGAATGGCAAGAAACAATTTTAGAACTCGCTGGCGACGAAGATTATGGCTATATTCTTGAAGTTGATCTAGGATATCCAACAAATTTACATGAAAATCATAAAGATTTGCCTCTTGCTCCTGAACATTTTAAAAACAAGTTGTGCACAACTCTACTGGATAAAACTGAATACGTTGTTCATTCGAGAAATTTGAAATTCTATCTCGAACAGGGAATGGTGTTAAAACATGTGAATAGAGTTATTGAATTCGATCAGAAGCCTTTTATGAAAGAGTACATTGATTTTAATACTAATATGAGGACCAAAGCTACAAGTGATTTTGAGAAGGACTTTTACAAGTTAATGAACAACTCAGTTTTTGGAAAATCTATGGAAAATGTGAGAAACAGATGTGATATTAAGCTTGGAAATGAAGAATTTTCAATGAAACAAGCTAAGAAAACAAATTTCAAATGCTTTAACATCTTTGACGACAACTGTATAGCGAGTCACATGTACAAACAAAAGGTTAAATTTAACAAACCGATTTACATAGGATTTTTCAGTTCTCGACCTCTCAAAATTGCTAATGTACAAGTTTTATTACAACAAATTAAAGAAGTTTGATCCAGATTTGAATCTGTGTTACATGGATACAGACAGTTATTTTCTAGAATTGAAACGAGATCCTTTTAAAATTATTAAAGAAAATATAGATGACTTTGATACAAGTGATTATCCAAAAGATCATGAATGTTTCACTACTAAAAATAAGAAGGTAATAGGGAAATTCAAAGATGAGTTAAATAGCGAAGTTTTAGAAGAATTTTGTGGTTTAAGGTCTAAGATGTACTCGTACAAATATCTAGATAAAAACCCAGTTAGGTGTAAAGGAATTAAGAGAAGCGTTGTAAATAAAACAATAAATATCGAAAACTTGAAGAGATGTTTGTTCGAAGATAAAGAAGAATTTAGGGAGATGACAGTCATCAAAAGTTATAAACATGAGTTGTACACTGTTACCATAAACAAGCTGGCACTGAACGCTAAAGATGATAAGAGAATTGTCCTAGAAAATAAGATCGATACAGTACCGTATGGCTATAAAAATGAAGCAAAATCTGATATATTAGACGAATTAAATAAACTTGGAAACTTTGATATGTAAATGGAAGATGATTTAATTCACTGTCACAAGTGTAAAAAGAAAACGAAAAATATAGATTCAAAAATCGTTCAAACTCAAAATGGATTGTATAGAATTGCTGCAAAATGTTCAAAATGTAAGACAAACAAGAGTAAGTTTATAAAGAATCCAAATCCAAAACCTGTTAAGCAAGAATTGAAGACTAAAGATGAGATAGAGATTGAAGCTCGAGAAATTCATGCACCAGTACGAAAAAAAGTTTAAAAAGAGAAAAATTATAACATTAGGAATTGACGATTTATGGGCAGCAGATTTAGTTATAATGTCTAACTATTCAGATCAAAATGATGGATTTAAGTATATGTTAAATGTTATTGATACTTTCTCAAAATATGCTTGGTCAAGAGCTATCAAAAGAAAAAACGGCAAGGATATTTCAAAAGCTTTCGAAGATATAGTAAAAGATGCCATAAGGATCAATCACAAACCTCCTAACCTACTTCATACAGATAAGGGTTTAGAGTTTAAAAAATAAAGAATTTAACGATGTTTTGAGGAAATACAACATTAAGATTTATCATACTGAAAAACGAAGAGAAATCAAGTATTGTAGAGAGATATAACAGAACTCAAAATGAGAGAATGAAAGTAATTTTTGAGATTAATAAAAACTTTAAATGGATCGATATTCTTCAAGAAATCGTAAAGAAATATAACGATACTGTTCATAGCACAATCAAAATGAAACCGAAAGACGTAGATAAGGATGCAGAAAAGGAGTTATTAGAGACCGTTTTCAAGTATGTTCCACCTGAAATTCACACGAAAACTAAATTTAAAGTCAATGATCATGTAAGAATTGTTAGTAAAAAACAAACATTTTCGAACAAATATAAGAACAATTGGTCAAGAGAAATCTTTGTGATTTATCAAATTAATAACACAGATCCTGTAACTTATAGTATAAAAGATTTAAATAATGAAGAAATAACCGGAAAGTTTTATGAATATGAATTGAGAAAGTCAAAGCTATAATTTTTTCTATATAAATGGAGTCTCAAAAGAAATGTACAAAGTGTCAAGAATTTAAAGATTTAAATGAATTTTATAAAGATAAAAATAGGAAAGATGGAATGCATTATAATTGCAAAGATTGTGAAAGGGAATATCATAAAGAATTATATGATAAAATAGAAAAATTAACTTTGGAAGATAAAGAATGTCTTAAATGTAAAGAAACTAAAAAAATTTCAGAGTTTAATATTGATCACTATAGTAGAGATAAGAAAGACTCATATTGTAAAGATTGTGTAAAGAAGAATCACCATAGATTATATTATGAAGATACTCAATGTGAATGTGGAAGAACTATAAAATGGTTAAATAATTATCAAAAACATTTACAAACAAAATATCATAATTCAAGAGTTTAACATTTTCATCGTGTAATAATTTGTTCTATATAAATGGAGTCTCAAAAGAAATGTACAAAGTGTCAAGAAGAGAATAGAAAAGACTGTTATTGTAAGGAATTATATGATAAAATGAACAAATTAACTTTAGAAGAGAAAAAGTGTTACTTTTGTAAAGAAATTAAAAATATTTCTGAATTTAATAACTGGCAGTATAGTGAAGATAGAAAAGATGCTTTTTGCAAAGATTGTGCTAAAAAAATTTTCAGCGAAAGTTATAAAAACGAAATGCCTTGTGAATATGAAAAAAAGATTTTACAATGGTTACCTAGTTATGCTAAACATTTACAAACAAAATATAATAAATCGAGAGTTTTTAGTAAAATTTAGAAACATTTTCATCGTGTAATTTAGATATTCTATAAATCAGTCGAGATTCTGCCATATTTGTAGTAAAATGATTTCCGTTGTATAAAATATTCAAAGATTCTTTCATTTGGTTGTAGAGATTGATAGAATTTGGTTCGTCATCAATGAACAAAATCTCTAATTCAGGATAATTTATTTTTAGATGTTTTAATCGGTTTGGTATTTCTCGTTTCTGAGCTCTGATAACGTAATAAGGATATTCCCACATGTGATTCTTCTTAATTAATACAAAAACATGGTGTTTTTTCTTATCAAAATTTTTACATATCATATCTCTCTTCATTAATTCCATTCGCAATTCTTGATTCTCTATTTTCAAGGATTTCATTTGACCTGAAATTTGTAACTGTTTTATTTCATCTTTTAACTGCTTATTTTCGTTTTTGAGTTTGTACTCACCATATTTTCTAATGGAAGGTAATACTTCTTTCGTAACCCAATTTTTAAACAATTTCGCTTCTGGTTTATGCGATCTCAAAATTAAAGAATAAAGTCCAGATTCATTAACGAAAACAGTGTTATTTTGGAAGTTTGAAGGTAAGCTATTTATAGCCCCCCTTATATTTAGATTAAAATAGAAGTTTTTATCATCTTCGTCAACGTTTATTCTGATCGTTTGCATAGTATTTTCATATTCTAGAATTTTTGCTACGTCTTTAGCCTTAAACCAGATCACATTGTTTTCGTCAACAATCGTAAAGATATGTTTGTTATTGAATTTTAGTTGATTATTGAGTAGGTCTACAACTGACTCCATTTAGATAGAAAAGAAATTTAACTAGTAATTTTTATTTCAGTATAAAGTCCAGATTCATTGATAAAAACAGGGTCAGGATGAAGATTGTTAAGGGGTCTATGGGATAGACTCCTGTAATTTATACATTCAAAAGTTGTTTTCTTGAAAATTTGAAGGTAAGAACGATTCGTTCCCCCCTTGATTCATCATTCTTTCGACAATCTTAAATATATTGTTGTTTTACTCTCATTATTTAATAGATTTCCTTCAGAGTCTTGAATAGTCAGAACGATTTTTTGAATTCTTTTAATATTTTTTCTAATTGGAATATAATCGATTTCATTTGGTTTTTCACTGATTTTTGATCCATAAGCAACATTTGGGAAAAATGTGTACAAAATTTCCGATTCTTTGTGTAAATGTTCGGTATGATTTTCAAAACTAGGTTCAACGAGATTACAATGTACTTCAATTACATCAAACGGTCTAAATTTGGGCGTTTTATTTCCTAAATATACCTGATTTGGCTCAATAGTTTCTTGAACAAACCCTAATAAATCTACAATAATTGCTGAAAACATTATTCTTACTGGTGATTTTATTTGAATTTTATTAGAGAGATAATTTTTTTGCATTTCAAACTTGTTTTCGTCAAAGTTTAAAGATTTATCTGATTGTTTGAATGTTTTCAGATAATTTTTAAGGGAATTTTTAATTTGATCGAAAGTATAATATCCTTTGTTTAAACCATAATATTTTGTTATGTTCTTCTCACTAAATCCTATACAATAAGGAGAACTTTCACTAATATTTATTACAAAATTATCAGAATAAAAGCCGCTTAAACCGATAAAATAATTTGATTCTTCCTCTAAGTGTATAGGATGTTCCAAGTTTAAAACTAATTTAGAGCTTTCTGAAGTCAACTTGAACAGCTTCATTTTCGCAAGCGTTGCTTCAAGATGAAAATCTTCTATTTAAATGGAGAAATTTTTAAAGCAAAAAGATCAGATAAAACTTCAAACGTTTGAAGAAAATAAGAAAGATCAACCAATCAGATTGTTAATTGTTGGTTCAAGTGGATGTGGAAAAACAACTTTATTATTGAATTTTATCTACAATAGGTTGATTCCTTATTCCAATTTGTATGTTTTTAGTAAATCTTTAGAACAAGACGCCTATAAAAAATTACAAGAAAGATTTGAAAATATTGAGAAAAACTTAAACAAAAAAATATCACATTTTTATAATGCTTCTGAGGACATAGTTCCGTTAAGCGAATGTAAACCCAATTCGTTAATCGTTTTTGATGATTGTATTTTAGAAAATCAAGACGTTATTAAGGAATATTTCGTAATGTCTCGTCACAAAAATATCTCTTGTATCTATCTTTCCCAATGCTTTTCAAAGGTTGATAAACAAGTTATAAGAAATAACCTGAATATGTTGTGTATTTTTAAGCAAGATGATCACTATTCGAGAAAGATTTATAACAATTATGTGGGATCTGATATGAGTTTTAACCACTTTATTGAGTTATGTGATAAAATTTGGAAGGAAGACTACGGATTTTTAACTATTAATCTAACTTTGAAGCCTAAAAATGGCAAATATTTGAATAAATTTTCCAATATAAACGTGTGATAATCTAGTTGTTTTCATGTTTTTAGGTTCACGTTTACGTTTCGTGTTCTCGTTTTTACGTTCCACGTTCACGTTTTACGTTTCACGTTCACGTTTTTACGTTCCACGTTTCGTGTTCTCGTTTCGTGTTTCACGTTCGTGTTTCACGTTCCACGTTCACGTTTTACGTTCCGTGTTCACGTTTCGTGTTCACATTTCCACGTTCCACGTTTACGTTTCAAAATTTTCCTAAATAAATGGCGAACGTAACTTCAGAAGAAGCAAAAAAACTTGATCAAATAGAAAAGAAATTAATCAAAGAATTTAAAGAACAGATTCGAATTGATGAAAAAGAACAAGAATTTATTCAAAAAATTAATCAACCTGTAACTTCTGCAATAAAAAACGTTGAGGGCAAAATTGAAAATGTTTTAAAGCGATAATCAAAATTTAATGAATTTGGTTCCAGTTGTACGACAATTTGCCGATATTTCGATTTCAGAATCTGAGTTTGAATTGCCAAAATTACCATCTTCAACACCATTTAGACCTCGAATCATTGAAGACTCTACCATAGTTGAACCAATAAGTCCTGGAACAACGGATATAATAATTGGTGAAATTGGTAAAAAATTTCTTCCTAGAGCAAAGGATGATAAATTTGGTTTGTATTGGGACAGAAAAAAGAAAAGTTTTATGATTGGAAATTTGCCCGTGAATTTTGAGCATAATGATATCATTATTAATGAAAAAACATATGAAGGAACTCAAGGTTTATGGAGATTATTAACAGGCACTGATGTTCCAAAAGACGGTTTATATTCTGAAGAAGACTTGAAAAAGTATACTGAAATTTTATGGAAATCTGATTCAATTTACAAAAATAATGATCCATCAACTAAGAAACCAAAGTCAAGTAAAGGTAAAAAATATCTCAATTTGATTAAACCAATTTGGGAAAAAAGAATCGAAGGATCAGGTGTGAGAAAATACAGTGATAATAAGATTGAATACAGATATATCGACGATTTGACAAAACTCGATGGAATTATTAATTATATTTATGCTCAAGAAAAGGCTGGAAACAACAATTTTTTGAACGAAAAGAAAGCGATTAAGGATTTTATTTCGAACAAACTTGATGAAATGATTGAAAAACCTGATGGAATTAAATATTTAAAACGAGTTTTGCCGGCAATAAGTTCATCTATGATTGAGGGTAGTGGACTTTTGAATGATTTTATCAACAATTTACCTTTTGAATTACACGTACCAACTTATCAGTATCTGGGGCCTGGCACAAAACTCGAAAAAAGACTAAAAAGAGGAGATACTGGTATAAATAAATTAGATCAAGCTGCTATGGAACACGATATTTTTTATGCAAAACATAGAGACACAAATTCCAGACATATCGCAGATAAAGTTTTGCAAGATAAGGCAATGGATAGATTTTTATCAAAAGATGCTAGTTTAGGTGAAAGATTTGTTGCGCTTCCAACAGCTGGAGCAATGTTTTTGAAGAGAAAACTAGGAATGGGAATCGAAGAGAACTTGAAATTTTAACTATATAAATGGAGGTGAACGTAAATTTCAGCAAAAATCAGAAAGAAAAAATAAAAATCCGCTTTTAAGAAGAAAATACCCGTTAGTATTCAATTTAAAATAGATCAACTAAAAAATGGCGAAGATAAGATATTTTTAACAAATAGACAATACAATAAACTCGAAAAACATAAGAAAAACAATAAAGGAACCAGAATAGAATTTTCTTATAATCAGTTGAAAGAACTTAAAAATGGTGGACTTTTGAAAGATTTATTAGATTTTGGAGAAAATATTCCAGTTGTTAAAAATGTTGTTCCTTATGTTCGTAAAGCTGCTCCAATCGTTAAAAAAGATGTGATTCCTATTGTTCGAAACATTTTAAATTGGTTAGATAAAGAGTTGGAAGATGTTACAGGATCTGGATTAGATGAGAAAACTTTGAATTACGTGAAATCAAACATTGAAAAAAAAATTTAAACCTTTAACATTCGGGGAATTGGAAGAAATCTGTAAAAACATTAAACATTTTAGAGGAATTTTTATGAGAGATACATTACCTGAAAAAGTTAAGAAATTTGAATGTGGAATTGTGAATTTAGACTCGATTATGGGAAGTGGAACGCATTGGATTTGTTATTATAAAAAATGATAAGAATGCATGTTATTTTGATTCGTATGGAAGAATTGAGGACAAACCGCCGATAGAATTGATCAAATATTTGAAAAAATCAAGCGTCTACTACAATGACTCTCAGATTCAAGACTATAACGATCCCCCAATTTGTGGACATTTGTGTATTTTTGTTTTGAATGAACTGAGTAATGGTAAAGATTTTAAAGAAGTTGTTAACAAATTATTGCTTAATAAATATGGATTCACAAAATATTTTTGACGTATTTGGAACACAAATTATTCAAACTGTAGATAATAGTTTGAATTTTGATAGTTTGAGAAATGAGTTTGATAACAAGTTAGAAAATTTATTACAAAACCTTCCAGATTCAGATATGTTTGCTGTCGAGATTGAAGATTTTAAAGCAGAATATGATAACAAACTTGCAAATTTCATGAGTTCAAATGAAGTTGCTGATAAAATAAAAACATTGGAAAAAGAAGTTGATGATGGTGTAAAAAAAATTATTTACCAATTTAATGTCTCATATCGAAAAAGCTGATAAAATTACTGAAGCGATCAAAGTTGAAAAGAATTATGTTAGTTTGGCTAATAAAAAAAGAATTGTCGGTGTTCGACCTGGTATTGACAAACATGATGTTGTTGTTAAAGAACAAATTTTAAAACCTCTAAAATTATCAGAAAACATCGATATTGTTGATTTACATGATCCGAATGTTAAAAATGCCTTAGATTTTAAAGGAAAAAGAATTAGCGGTGTTAGTAAAGGAATTAATCCATTTGATGTTGTTGTAATGATTCAATTAGAAGATCCTATTAAAATGTTTAATGAACTAAAACAAAATTATGAGAATCATAAACAGCATGTTAAAGATTTTACAACAGAAGTCTATGAAAAACTTGAAGCGAGAAGTAAAAGATCTATAGAAAATTGTGATGAAAAATTTACAAATTTTGAGGAAAATTTCAATCTATATAAAGGCGATCTTTATGGAAAAATAACAAACTTTTTGGAACATTTCGCTAAATTTCAAGAGGGTTTTAATGAAACCGATAGAAAAAATGGTGAAGTTTTTAAAAGAGTAGTTACTAATCAATCTTTACTTCATGATAAATTAATTAAACTAGAAGAAAACTTTGGCGAAATTAATGAAAAAGTTATAAAAAATAAGCAGTCTTTTGATAAGTTTAGTTTAGATGCCACAAAAACTTTTGAGAATATTGATCATAAACTCGTTGAATACAACGATTTATATCTCGATAAAGTAAATAAACTAGAAGAAAACTTTAATAAATTTAAAGAAGATGTTAATAAAACTTTTGAAAATATTGATAACAGATTTAATGGATTAGGCGGCTATGATGACTAATTTTCCTTATATAAATGGCGCTCATATATTGTGTGAGATGTAAAGAAAAAACTGCAACAAATGATATAAAATACTATGCAAACATCAATGGAGTTAAGAGAATTTCTGGAAAATGTGCTGAATGTAACGCAAAAAAGAGCCAATTTATAAAAACTTGATTTTGAAATTTTTTCTTAATAAATAGAGATGGCGGGACATTACAGTGCTTTCGATCTTTTTATAATGCAACACGAAAGAGATTTGAAAAAAGAACATTGGGATGATATTTCTCAAAAATATGAATTATCCGAAGATATGATGAGATTATACGTAAACAAATTGAATTGGTATAACATTGCTAAATATCAAACTTTATCATCAGAGTTCATTCAAGAAAATATACATTATCAATTAAAAGATCATATGTCTGTTCTTTGTCTCTATCAACACTTGAGTATAAAGTTTTTGGATGAAAATAAAGATACAGTTGATTGGAACAATATTATAGATAGCGGTTACTATCCTGTGCAGATTTTATTGAAATATGTGACCGAGATCGCAAAATTTAAGGAAGAGAATCCTGAATATGACGAAGTAGATCATTAAAAATGACTCTAATCTTTTTAATTATTTTACTAAAATTTATATCTTTTCTTATAAAAACGTACATTAGATCGATGAAAAAATTATACACGATGTTTAAAATTTCTAAATTTTCTCTTATTAAATGGCGGACTTCAGAAAATATGCTAGTGATATTGAAAGGGCGGAGTTTAAAAATTTCTATCCAATTAGTAAACAACATTTGAATGAACCGAATAAAAGAACTGAGTTTAATATTGATTTTGGAGATAACTTTTGCTCGTCTAACTTCCAGTTTTATATTTCTGGAACTTTAACAAAACAAGATGGTCAAGCATATCTTGGAACTGATAATGTTAGATTAATCGATAATTTTATACCGTTTTTATTTTCTAAGATTGAAGTAAGAAAAACACAATAAATTGATAGAAGAAGTCGAAAACTGTGGCCAATTAAGCACAATTAAAGGAACTATTTCGTATTCAAAAAGTGATGTTATTTCTCAAACTTCTAATGGCTTTGAATCAGATTTTAAATTTGGTGTTTTTGAAGCAGCTGGAAATTTATCTCATTTTGAATTAGGATTTTTTGAAAATGTTACTATTCCGATCTATAAAGGAGGATTTTATCTAAGTTTTATAAGAGCAGAAGACGATGATGTGATTCTGAAGACTGCAACTGGAAATGTTATGCCTGTTGATGGAAAAATAACAATTACAGATTTTTTTATTAGAGTTCCAATGATTGATTATAAAATCACGAGTAAAATAAGGTTGATTGATGAAATTACAAAAAGTCAAAACATTATGTTTAATTTTCTAGATTGGCAATGTATTGAACAAAAAGGTATTTCCGGAACAACTTATTCGTTCGATATCACAAATATTTATAGAAATATCTTCAATCCCAAGTTCGTTATCATAGATTTTCAAACAGATAGACAGAATAATCAAGAAAAAAATCCTTCAAAGTTTGATAGTTTGGATGTAAAAAATATCAGAGTAAAATTGAACGGTTCTTATTATCCAGATGAATTACAAAACTTAAACATTTCAGGAGGTCTTTTCAGAATCATGTATCAGATGTATCAAGATTTTAAGAAAGTTTACTGTAATAATAAGGAAATGTATTACAATCCTAAAGAATTTTTAGCGAATAGACCTATTTATGTCATTGATACAACAAAGAGTTTGACAAATATTTCTGGTTCAAAGAACGATATAATTATCAATATGGATTTTCAAAAAGCTGTTACAAACGCGATTTGTTATGTTGTTGTTGTCTCTGAGAAATTTTTAGCCTATGATGTGATTAAGAACGATATTAGAGAAATTCAGTAGTTAATGATGTTCATATTATTCTCTTTCATTCCTTCTAATATTTCAAAAATATACTCTTTCGCCACTGAAAAATCCCGATTTCTCCCGTAATAATCTTTATAATCGTACACATAATATCCTAAATAGTTGTACAATAGAATTAAATTATTTATATTTATCTCTGTTGTAGAAATGTAAACACAAACATTTGCGCTGAAAAATTTATATCTCGGCAGAGTTAGTTCCATAATCTCCATTTAAACAAAAAATCTTTCTGTTTAAATGGAAGAGTATAATGCCAACTGTTACAAGTGTTGTAATAGAGGAGAAATTATTGATAAAAGGTATTTAGTTTGTAGAGGTTGTAATTTAATTTTGTGCGAAAGACCTAAACCTAAGAAATTTCGAAATAAACTAACACATTTGAATAATCTGCTTATGAAATTACAATACGGAGACAAGAAGCAAACAAAATTTGTTACAGAATTTAGAAAACAGAATAAAAATTTTTACTTATCTCTTGGAACCATTGACAAAATTATTTTCCTTTTCAAAGAATACATTAGGTTTGTAGGTATCGATACACACGTTTATTATGAAAAGATATTACCTGTATTTTTTCATTATCTGGATGTTGAATTTGTCTACGATTTTAAGCCTGAAATCCTCGATGATTTTATAGTACATTTGGAGAAATTAAACGAAGAACCTCGTGAAAAGAATGCGGTTTTACTCACATTCTCCCGACTTCTCGAGTGATTGTTAGCAAATTTCATTTTTTTTTCCGTCTTTAAATTTTTTCTATTTAAATGGAGTTCTTGAAAGAGTTAAATGATATTGGAGAATGTAAGTTTAAAGAGTATAAGAAGTTAAATGAATTGGAAGAAAGGAAGAAACATAGAATCTTGAATTTGGAGAAGAAAATGAAAGATAAATTCGGGTTTACAATAATTGCCGAGTTGGAAGATTATAAAGTACACTTACCGAACAGATTTTTGACTGTTTTGGATGAAAAAAAGATTAAAGAATTGAATAAACATGATAAATTACACTTGGTTGTTACTGGAAAGAAGACTATTAAAGATAAAGAAATTATAACAATTAACTTTGTAGAATAAAGTCTTAACTCTAAAACTTGCAGTCCCTCCCCACGTCATAGTACTGTTTTGATAACCATAGTTGGTGTCTTTCTTCATAGGAATCACATGGAATATTATCTACAGTAATACCTTTTGTTTCACACAAAATGTGGCTATATTCTATAAGAAAAATTCTATAATGCTCTTTAATGAATTGTGTTGATAAATCTTGATACTTACAAAAATTCCTAAGAAATTCATCAATTAAGTCTTGATTATCTTGAAAGGACGTATAATATGGGAAAAAATGTCATAAAAAAACGATGAAAACTCTCTGTTTGTTTATTTTTTACTTTCTTTTCAATATCTTTCGTAATTATATTAAATATGTAATCCCTTACTTTTTTAGTTTTTTGCCGATAGTAAAACACTCCATTAGACGTTTTTTCTGCAAAAGACTTTACAAGTTCTTTGAATGCTGTATCATTTAAGGAAAGTATCAACTGTTCTTTAAAATGTTTTGGTAATTCGTTGAATTCATCTTTGTTGCACTGTTTTAATGCTAGAAATTGTAGAGACTTTGGTGAGTTCATGTTGTTTATTTAGTAGAAAAGTTTTTTATTAAAGTACAGTATGTTTTTAGTAAAAATGTTTTAAATTGATTAAATTTTATTAAGATTTCGAAGATTTTTCCTTTATTCGTAGCAGATTTGACAACATTTTACAAAGCACAGCTTAAGAAAGTAGAAGCTCAGATTTGGTTAATTTTTCATTCCACAGAGTAGATAGTAATGTACCGATCGCTTTTAAAGACGAACGACTGTAGATTCGGTTAATTTTTCATTGAGATTTGCTGTGTTATTTCTCAGCTTCCTTTATGGTACATTGAACAGTATTTTACATTGCTTTTCGGTCGGCTCCGAAAGTGCGCCAGGAACCCCATATTACTATCTACTTATATATATATATATATATATATATATATATATATATATATATATATATATATATACACACACAGTCTTACAGTCTAATATACTATACAGCCGCACGTGAAACTGACTGACTGATATATGTATACAAATTCTAACCTACTTCTAGAAGTGCTAGAAACTTGAAATTTTGCACGAAGGTACCTTTTGCCGTATAACCAACAAGAAAAGTCTGAAATCCAGGAATTTTTAATTTTAAACCCCTCAAAAAATTTGCAAAAAAACGCGCATTTTTTACCCTTGCAGGCCTTTTTTGTAAGCCCGATAGCGGGCGAACCGTTAGAGCTAGCTCGGATCTGACGAAAAATCGTCGGTCAGGAATGAAGTGAACTACAAAAAAGGTCCAGTGACGTTTTGCTCTATCTTCCATGGTTAAGCGACAAAACGCTCGAATATTTGACATTCCAGAGATTTTTTCGCTAAAAATAATGTTTTGAGCCCGATAGCGGCCGAACCGTTGATCGTAGCTCAAATCTGATTGACCCATCAAATTAGCAAATTGCGCGATCTACAGAAAAGGTCCGGTGACTTTTTGCCCTATCTCCATTGGTTTGGCCGAAAAACGTGATTATGTGCAAGTTTTTTGTAATTTTACGTGAAAACTTTGTTTTTGGGGTCGATAGCGGCGAAACAATTTGTCGGAGGTCAAAATAAAACAAAGGTTAGATTTATGAAATAATATGATCTACAAAAAAGGTTTAGTGACTTTTTACTATATTCCATTAGTTTGACTGCAAAACGCGATTAAGTGAAAATATTTGGAAATTTTCGCCTAAAAATTTACATTTCGGGCTTGATAGCGGCTAAAAACGGTTGGTCGTAGCTCAAAACACGTCATTTAATAAGTTTTAGTAAACGACGTGTTCTACAAAAAAAGACCAGTAACTTTTTGCCCTATCCTAAATGGTCTGGCCGAAAAACCTGTTTAAATGGAAATATTTCATAATTGTTAGGTGAAAATTTTGTTTCTGGAGGCGGTAGCAGCCGAGCCATTGGTCATAACTTAAATCCTAAATGTTCAATAACTAGACAATCTAGAGATCTAAAAAAAGGTTAGGTGGCTTTTTGTCGTATATCCTTACGTAAGCCCTAAGATCTCTTAATGGAAAAATCTTTGTCGTTGTAAATATGATTTTTCAGGAGTTGTAAATATGATGCGACTGTAATTTGTGCAATCCGTTTTTGTTCTGGATTTAACTTGTGTTACTGATTTAACGAGTGACTACAACCCCACATCGTGTATTGGCTGAGCGTTAGAGAAGGTAACATTAAACCCCCCTGGAATATCCTGGTATGACCAGATAACCTCCTGAGTAAATTAAACCCCCTGATGTGTTGACCCCCCGGTAACATTAACCCCCCCCCCAGGGAATTTTCTGGCTTGACTAGATAATCTCCTGATGATATTAAACCAACTGTTCAACTTAAAATACTGCCTTAAGGTCGGTTTTTATTATGTTTATACTAAACAATTCAAGATAGCTGACCAGTGCAGACTTTTCTTCCGAGCTCAGTCCTGGCTAAACCAAAGCTCGCAGCTAAAATCTGACGACAGAATCGAATATAAGATAAAGATAAAATTAAATTTCCGACAAGAAAGGTCCAGTCACTTTTTGTCGTATATCTAACCCCCACAAAAATGCCTAAAAAAAAAATGGCCTCAAAGTCAAAACTTTGATTCAAACTGGAAAACTTTGTTAAATTGGTAATAAATACATAAAATCAACAAACATTAATTGTAGAGAATTTAATTCTTAGAAAATTGATATAATCAAAGTCTAAAATAAAACAGAAATAAGGACCAAAAAATCGATTTTATTCAGTATAATACATTACTAGCTGTAAAGAAATACCGTACGGTATTTAGTTAAAATAAAACAAAAACAAAATTTTTGTTCCTTAATGATGAGATAAATTGAGAAAACAAGATTAACTGTTAAATAAATTTGTTTGTAAATAAAAATATCATGTTTTATTACGTTGTATTTTTTTTAATAAAAATTTACATCAAATGTTCGAAAATAAATGAAGCAAACATTTTCCCATTATTGTTTACTAAGCATCGAAATGCAGTTTTTTGTTTTATTAATTTCTAAGTTGGTAACGCACGAATAACAGCTGATCAACAATGGTATTCTGTACTGTTACGTTAGAACTGTGTATTAGTGGTGTTTTGCAAAATCGATTTTTTGGTACTTATTTCTGTTTTATTTTAGACTTTGATTATATCAATTTTCTCAGAATTAAATTCTCTACAATTAATGTTTGTTGATTTTATGTATTTATTACCAATTTAACAAAGTTATTGTACATCAAACTTAAAAAAACATTGTTTCGTGCCCGAATTTTTTGCATTTAACCCTGAATCCCTCAAAAACTACTACAGGTACAGTTCTGAAACCTATTTTATTAGCTTTATCAGGTCCAAATACATAAGAATCCACGATATTTCTTACTTAATTAACCTTTCCAAAAGTTCAGTATGGCTTTATTTTACTCTTTACCCAGGAATTCAGGCGAAATCTTTCGCTAGCTGTAACTCGCTAACGAAGCGTTTTTCGAACATGTTTATATAACATTTTTTCATTATTTTTACTAGTGCAATGTGCTGTAGAAGTGGGGGGAGAACTTCATGAATCACCCTGTATATATATATATATATATATATATATATATATATATATATATATATACACGAGTCCTATGAGTCTAAAAACCCATTAAAGAAATTATTAAAACAATATGATTAAGCAAATAAATGGCTGCATTTAAATAACTTATGCAGGTAGATGAAACGTCACTGTTATTAGGAGAACTTAGTTTTAGTTTTGCTATTTAAAATAACAATGATTCAAAAATTGATTTACAAACGGTGTCAATTAATTTTGTTAATGTTATTTATAGTGTAGTATATAACACATAATCAAAACAAGTGTTTTATTTTTACATACATTCAAAATTGTGAAAGTCTACCAGGTTTTTGTATTTATTAATTGTTTTATAATCATAACAATATGTGATTATAGAAACGTGCTTTATCATTTAAAACATAGAAGTGAAAAGTAAGTTAGTTCATACAATACTACTGAAAATCGCTGATAGCGAAAAAGGGAGGAGAATGTTTGACACGTCCGTTGATATTATCATCCCTTGTCCACGTTCTCCGTGGGTAACACTGAACATACTACGATACTTGTAGCTGAAATTCCACGAAATATCCGTGCTAGAGCAGCTACACACCGAGTACATTCAAAGATCTCTCCAAGCTTATGAAAACAATGGAAATAAGGTTTTATTCGGAATACTAATGCCGAAAGTTTAGGAAAATGTAAATGTGAATGAATGCATTGACAAAGTCCTATTCAAAATGGTGCTGGTATAAGAGTTGTTTAGTTTGACAGGAATTCTGGCAGTGAAAATAATTGCCATGATGATGTCTATATTCTGGTCACTACCTTATCCGTAACTGCCGTTGTAAACTGCTACAAGTACACGGCTCCCAACATCAACTGGCCTGACGTACAATAGCTCTACCATTCGATCGCCCAGTCTTTATAATAGTAACATCAAGAGTAGCTTTTGCCGTTGTAAAATAGTCATAGCAAACCTTGTACTTAATACTTGTACTTTTACTTAACTTCACTTAATAAACTGTATTCCTTCTCTTTCGCGTCGAAGGCTTAGCTATCTTGGATTAGGAAAAGAAACCAGTATTGACATTTTTCTGAGTTGATTTAGGCATGAACCTCAGGCAATCCATTGTTGGGAGTAGGAGTATGTAAAACTGAGATTATTGTTCGCCAGCCGATAATACTAACGTTGTTACAACTGTACGGATCTAAACATGTGGGGCTTATAACCTGATAATAGAAACATATGAGCCGTGCAATGGCGTCAAAGTAACTGAGCGGGTAAATTGCCTGTCCTAGTTTGGCCTGAACAGGAAACTGACAGATTGCCACAAGCGAGTACGTGTGACAGTTGTGACAAGATGTCAATTGGGCAGTTGTGACTTCTGTGAAACCGTTAATTTGATATTCGTGAGTTTGTGTTCATACGTGCATTCCCTCAATATTGTGTAGTATTTCTTCGGTATTCGTTATATTAATTAATTATGTGAAAAATAGTTTTGAGGTTTGAATAATGTAAATGTTAGGTATTCATTAAATTGCGTTTACACATATTTCTTATTGTACAAAGAAACAACATCAGAGTACGTATCATCAGACAGTGGTCTAAGTTATTGTAAATAATATTAAAACTGGCATAAAAGTCTTTAATTATGAATTGTAAATTTTCTGGATTATTATTTAATTCTAACACGTTCATTGGTAAGTTTTCGGCAAACAACAATTATATCTTGAATTTCTTGAAGTTATGTGCAGGGTAATAGTAAGAAGGCAAGCCAAATAACACTTTTTTAAATGTAAAGCCAAACGTACAAGATAATTTTGTTTATATCCGGTGAAAACTGAGCCGGTGAAGAGGAACCGACAGCGGAGATAACTTGACAACTGGAGCTGAGCCACGGCTGATGGCTGATGAGGCTGGGTAGTTCCCATCTTAGAGAAACTACTGAACCGCTCTTTCATTATATTTATATATTCATCCCTTTTGAAATCAATGACTTTCTTAATTGCGGCGTACAGTTCTAGCTCATGGCTGAAGCAAAGTATCTGCAATGGTGGAGATCGACTTATTTCATTAATTGTGTGTTTTGTCGAGAGGCTAGTTTACTCACAGTTTTTGTACTATGATTTCAGACGAAGGAGAATATGGATTTTAGCTAAGCGCAGTGCTTTAGTGACCTATTGTTGTATGACTGTTAAGGAGGTGGACAAGGAGGTGGCATAGAAGAATGTAAACCTGGTCACCTGGATGTTGAGCGTCTGTCTGACTGTAAAGGGGGTGGATGAGAAGGTGGCAGAGGGAGGGAGGTAGACGTCATCACCTGGATTTTAATGAGTTTTAAAGAACACAAAATTAGTTATCGACTGAAATACGAAGAGTTTATGAAAGTAGGATTGGCAGAATTTCCAATCAGCCCTAGGACATCGAAGAACAAAGATATTTGTCTTTATTGTAATATTTTTTTCACTTTTCATTGATTAATTTTCTTTTGATTGGTATCATGCAATCTACTAGTGCCGAATGTTCCTAAATTGACCAAGACAATGCATTATCATTTACTGTATAGTTACAATTCCATTATAAAATCCCTTCAGAACATCTGTAATAAAAGACACATCTTGTTGGTGTTATTATGAATGAAATAACTAAATAAATAGATAATAAATATTATAAAACATTATAATATAATAACACGCATAAAAATATTAAAAGAAAATATAAATTATGGTTTGCAAACAATAAAGTAAATAATACGTATGTGTCAATATATTTTTAAATGTAACAATGAAAGTCAGTTTCTATATTGAGCTAAGATAAAGTTTAACCTATTAAACGTTTTGAGCGTTTTGTTAAAATGTACTCGTATTCTATAGAGTTGATTATTATCTAATAATTCGCTCTGTATTAATATTGGAAACAAGTAAAATACAGTTAAGCTTTTTCCGTAAAGTCCTTTCATACTAATTAAAAAGAGCCCGCCAAAAGTAATGCTACTGACTAATATTCGTTTGTGAGGAGAAATAGTTCTTTCGAAAAATTAAGTAGTGTATTTAAACGATGTAAATCGACTATTGTTTCACAGACCATACTTAAATGTCTATACAGAGTACGGAACAATGTATAAAAATTTGCATCGATGTATTTGTTGAGTTTTAAACAATATCAAGAATATGGAGAGACCTAAACAGACAATAACGAAAATTTCAAATTCAAGCCTAGTTCGTGAACATCATGTTCTAAAGTTTTTTTTACTAGAATAAAACAGTGCAAAACCGATTTAAAAAGGGTTAGACACGATCTACTGCATAATGATCCACAGTAATCATTATTGGATAATGCTATGATATAAAAATGGTTATTAATCATTGATTACATAATAGAAAAATACATTTAAGGCGTTAATTCCACTATTCTGCTTGTACCTTATTAAAAATTAAAGAAAAGTTTTTAAATTACCACGAAGCAAAATATATCATAGTATTTAATAGGTAATCAAATATAAGACAGTAAAGTTGCATTATTTGTGCCGAATAGTTTTAGAATCATTCCATTTATTCCAGCTTTTTCCCAACAAGCATACCTAATACCCGTGTGGAAAATCCATTCGATATGGCTAGGAAGCTATAATGTTTTTAAACTTTAAAGGCTGATTTCTTGAAGGTGTACACCATTTTTAAAGATTTTGTAATCATTTAATAAATTACTTACCGTTTAATAGTAATTAAATCAAAGATTACTAGGCCTTAACATAAATTCGAAAAGTGACATGGTTCTTGGTGAGCAACATTAATTTCTATAAAAATTGTCCAGTGTTTTGGTATAGCTAAAGGAGCAAACCTTGTCTATTTAAGATTATATCAGTTTCATACTATACATCACTAAGGTACTATGATTACCTGTTTAAATTTAAATTGCATTTATTTGAGTATATTATTATATTTCAGAAGGTTTTAAGCTTAAATAAACTCAAAGAATCAGAATTCCAATTTCGAATAGTCCCAACTGTTTCTAAGGAAAGGTTAAAACTTTCAAATAGATGTTTAAAGCGCAACTCTCAAAATACGCTTAAGAGGCTAGAATCGATCCGCAGGTATCTCCACGGGCTCGACTGTTGCTATGGAACAACAACAAGAGCTAATATACGTCGGATTCATGGGATATGTGAACAAGGCGTTTCCATGTTGCAGTTAAGCTGACAATAGATCTGTGGAAACATCGACCCGATGCTAACCTGACTCTGCGCCAATGTTCTCTGATTACATCTGACATTTCCAGTCGGTTATGTTCCCACAAAGCTGTACCATAATCGTTGCACACGGCCGCTACAACTTTTATACATTTTTTTTAATAATATGTTCTTCTTATTTGTTCTATTTATAATAAGGGACTACTCTCTTTCATAAATAGTCGAAATAATAAATTTTCTACAAATCTGTTTTTAAAAGTATACAACATGTTATAAATATTAGTTATTAGACTTCATGCTAAAAACTATGTTTAATGTTTCCTCTGTAATAAACTTAAAACAAGTTAAATTATTTGAATATGAAGATTTAGAGACCGCTGATTGTTGAAAGTGTGCATAAAAGCTTGATTCAGTAGCCGAAATGTTCAGTTCGTTGCGTTTTGTATGAGGTTAAATCTGATTGAATTTTTATCAAACTCATTTATTTTCAACAGGATTGTGTACCATATTTCGCCATGCAATCATAAACAATTTCCTTAATAGTTGAAAAAACATATACAGCAATATTTTTTAAATATTTTAGTATTATTGTTATAAAGACGGGCCGCTATGTTCTTGGCCAGACTACAAACGATTCTCGTACCAGAGACTGGCAATTTTGTAGAACGCAATAATACTCATTCATACCTGACCTCTAACAATTTTCAAATATTCTCATGATTGCCACAATAACCGCAGACAAGGATAATTTAATACCATAGAGAGCACTGCGTGTGGCAAAAGATTTTGTGACTCTTCTAACAACTAAAATAAAATAATAAAACGAGAAAGGGAAAATTATTAATTCTTATCACTCGATGATTCAACTACTGCAAGATAGGAGTGCAAAACAGACTACACTGAGGTTCATATTTTCATTTCTCTAGCTCATTTTACCAGGCTACATGTGTTACAATATCACATGAAATCTATTATATGATTGCACTCAGTTTTTTTTTTTACAATTTTAGCTATTCGGTGACACAGCAAAATCTCATGGAATGAATGCACCATCAACGAAACTTGCTTATATATAGAGAGAGAGAAAGAGAGAGAGAGAGAGAGAGAGAGAGAGATAATTTGATAATTTCTTTATTTTTCCTGCCCTGGTTTAGACCAATGGTCCACTCTTCCACCAGGACAGGCTCCATAATTTATACAAAGTTTTTACTACAATATTCAGTTTTGGCTTAAACTATATGTTACAGAAAACATGTTTACATTTACTCAATAACTATTAATAATTACATTTATATCAGATATTACAATTCAACATCTATAAATATCTTTCTATACTATGTTTAGTACTACGTATATTGTAAAAGAAAAATGTTTATTTATCGTTATACTATTAGTTTAACATGCTTTTCGAACGTTTAGATTACACACTACTCTTTTTTTTACTTCAACTAATATTGGTAACTTTATATCATTACTTCCAGGCTGTCTAGATTTATCATACAATAAGCTTTCAATATGCTTTGAGTACATCTAAGTAAATGCATATACAATTTTTATTTTTATTTCTTTTCAAACTTATATATTTTACTACAATAAACTAAGTTAAACATCATTAAACTATAAAAATTCAACATAAATAAACTATAAAAAAATAAACAACAATCTGGGCTACAAACTAATACACTTTTTTTTTCTTAAACTAGTATTGGTAACATTTTTTTTAATTTTTATTTTTTTATATAAAGAGAGAGAGATTGTCTTAACTGAAAGAAGCATAAATAAGAAATTCGGACCATGTTTAAAATAGTACGAGACGTCATAAAAACTAATAAATGGTGTTAGGCAGTAGATTAGGCCGCAGTCTACTGAGATAATTAAGCTGACTCAACTTAATGTTTCATCTTATGCCAATGACAACATACGCAGGACTAATGACTGGAAGTACAATATTCACGAAATATTTACATATTTTGTATGGGTTACTAAGATTCATATTGTTCAGTTCAAAAATATTGTTTATATAATTATGTTACTAAAAATATTTTATACGTTTCTATGGCAAGACAAACATGAATTTATTTAAGAGGGAATACTCTTTCTGAAGTTTACAGAATGAAGAAGTAGACGATGTGTGCAATATTGTATTATATATAACGCTCAGCTATTCTCAATTGAATATAAAGTGCTATACAGTTTTTTCAACCCTTAACACACCTACTGTATTTTGTATTTTTAAAACGTAATAAAGTTGTTAAATTATACAACAACCATAAGTAATTGAGTAAACTGACTATTTTTTCTTAATAATTTATAACTGTAATGCGGCGAAAACGAAGTAAAAAGTTCATATAACCAGTAGAAATTACAAATAAGAGCGAATGGAGCTGCTAATTCTATTAAAGAGATGCATCGTGTTTTTTTTACACTATTTACATCTTTAACAGTCCGTCATTTTAATTAGGCATTTTAGTTCCGACTAAGTGAATTTCTTAATTAAGATATCTTTAGTTGATAGTTATACCTTAAATTAATTATTCAAGTTTTGTATTATCTAAAAAATATTTTTAATTTCTAAATTCATATTAAAATTTCTTAGAATTCCGCTACATAACACAACTCACTCCAATGTGTAAAAATTTTGAAATACTTTGTTCATTTAATTAGGTAGTGTGGTAGCTCCAAATATAATAGGTAGCCTAAGGAATGTTAATATGTTACTCTGTAACAAGACGAAGCAGCAACCTAGACACGGCTCACTAACGAGTTTTGAAACTAACAAAGATTTAATGTATTCAGATCCCAGGCAAGGTCGAGGCACTTCGGTAACTACAAGCTCGTGTCAAATGAGTCTTTGAATATTACACATTCGGAGTGCGTTACAACTAGTAACTCATCACTCCTCCATTGTTAGCATTCGACTGTATGAAAGATGGCTAGTCTATAGCTCATTGGGAAACTCATTACTAAAGCCAGGTCACTACAAACTCGTGCCAAATGAGTCTGAACATTACACATCCACTGTGCGATACAACGAAGCAAACGAAACCTCTGCGAAGCCTGTTACGGGACACGTGTTGTAGCGTACTCTCCTTGTAAATACTAGTAAAGACTCAATGACAGTACGAACCCTTGAGTAATATGAAGCTTTCATTACTGGTATAGTACTGTTCTTTCAATTTGCAAGTTTTTAATTGCTTAAATTTACGTTTTTATTACGTTCTTTTGCATGTATTTTCATTTTAATTTATTCATACTAATATTTGAATCTGTTCATTTGAAAATCTTTATCAGTACTCCCGTATTAGCTTCTCGTTGGATCATTGTTCGCACAGTGTCCCAGATAGAACAATATTTTCATTATTTTATTAATTTGACGTTGTTAACAGTACAAAACCAAACTAACAATAGTAACGATTTCGATCGATAGTAATGGTGGATTGATTTCGACAAACAACTCAGGTAGTGTCTAACGTATATACTAATGTGTCAACATATGAGTAGTTAATTACTATTGATATTGCTGGCAATACATCAATGTTCACTTTTACGGAATATGAGTACATTGAATAAGTATATAATGATACCGTACAGTATCTATTTTATAATAAAACCAAATAAAATTTTACAATTAAAGTGTGAATTATTTGTTAGAAATTCATCATTGATAGTGAAATTATTTCAAAGAACAGAAACTTGTCATAAGGAGTGTTCTTTGTTTAATTTTACAGCAGAACTTTAAAGTGATCAAATATGTATCTAGTTGCATAACCATATTTAACTCCATCCATTGTCAAACAGAAACATGAATACAATATTAATATTACATCAAGGGTACTTTACCATAATTCAAAATATATAAACGACAAGGAAGGGTAAGTATTCCAGTAATTCCATAATTTTATTTTACACACTACGCCTCACAGGACAAATTAATATTAATCAGACATGTCTAACTATTACTAAAAACAAATTTACTTTCGTGATGTGTCTGATGAAGGTAGCCTTGCTATCGAAAGGCCTCAAAAGAATAAAATGTTATTAATATTGGTTGGTGTGTTCTCAATGTAGTGAAGTGATTAAATTAAAAAGTTGTTTGTATTTTGTATTTATTTTATGTAATTTTGAACACAACTAAAGTACTAGTTAAATATGAAATATTATTTTTTAATGGTAATTACCTAACTTAAGAATAGTCAATTAGGTTTAGATTAGGTTAGATCAAGCAAACTCCCCCACCAACCGAAATATAGAGTAATGGAGGGGGAGGCAGGGAATCAGGGGGAGAGGGGAGAGAAGGAAAGAGAAAGAGAGTTTTAGTTGAGAAATACAACTAGTTTATTTTATAACAATTTTTCATTTTATTTTTGGTAATAAATATGTTTAAATTGAACGTGTCAGAGGTGGTTCAGCTAGTTAATTAATCAGTTAATAATGTTCAAACTTTTACACATAATGCTTTGCTTTTTTTTACGTACATCCACAAAATGTTGAATAATTTATTACTGTAATAAGTGAGATGACTTTCTTAGATGGAGACAAGTTCCGAAACCACATGTGCGCATTGCTATGCATTAAGTTCAAGGGACTCTGTAGTCATTATAGTGGCAAGATTTATACAACAATGAGTCCTACGACAGTAAAAAATCAGTAAATGTCCGTAATATAATTAATTGCATCATGAGTTAAATAAGGAGTAAAAGGTACTGAGTAAAACAATATTGGTTCTTGAGTGAGTTTTAAGCCGGCTTCAGAAAGGAATTTTCTAGTAAACATGGAATTTTATATTTAACTTTCGTGATAAACTTACAGTTGGCAATGAAGACTACAGTTTACGTGTCAAATCAGTGAACGAAATTTGCCTGCATAATGATGTAGATGGTAGATGATCTGAATATTGTAATTATTCGTGACATTTTTTTAAAACGTCATTTATTTGATCTAAAAGTATAACACTCTTGCCACATAAGATTACTAGTAAATTAAAATCAATCACAGTTGCAGCGATACCCTTCAAAATTGAACTCCGGCGGAAAGTTTCTGGACAATCATTGTTCAGTGAAAGCAACTGTAATTAGAGTTTCAGTTGCAACTGTTTATCCATTACAAATATCGCTACTGTTTAAACTAAAATTATTTAACTGGAAGAATTTAAACTAGAAAACTTCATTTCACCGGCACAAAGAAGTATGCTATTGGTTAAAGTTTCTGCCTAATCAGTTTGGTCAAGAGGGGCAACAACTTATGCCTGACTTTTATCACATACGTTGATCTTATTTAATCCCATTCGATTTTTACAAAGGATTGTGTGTCCTCCGCTACCAGCTGATCTATCATACTTAACAAACCGGATTGAACTAGTTGTTGCAACAACTACTCCTAAAACCTTGATGTAGGCCTATGTATACCGTGATGAGTACCGGTATGTAAATCCTGTCGGTTAGATGTGTAACCGTATGACAAATAGTGCTCACACTGAACAACTAACTATAGGAGAAACATACACTACTTATACTGCTAATTCATTTAACTCCTTTACTGTAACTCTATTTACTGTACCGATTCTCACGCAGTCAACGTTTTGATATTCGCATAATTTAAATTAAATAGCATAACGTCTCTTTCCAATGTATGTTTATTTACCATATAGATGTATATTTTAAAACACCATATGTTCTCATTTTGAGTTTGTAGATCTAGTAAGTTTAAAATTGTAATATAATATAAATTTCCTTATTTACACAATACTATATTACACAATAGTTATTAGAGAATACACAACAATTAACATATTCTAAATTTAACAATAGTCTTGTGTATAAAAATCAAAATGAATGGGATATTTATTTTATTACAGGCACTTGATTAGCTAAAAATTATATGATTACATTAAATAAATTATAATAAAGCTATACAGATCTTATGTTGTCATACAATATGTCTGTAATAACACTGTAAATTTAACACAGAACAAAGACTTTGTATATGATTGTATACATATTATAAAGGTTCCTCCTGACGCAAACTTACCCAAATAGGACTAGATAGCCAACCTTCTAATATCATGTTCTCGTCAAGTACTATCACTGGGCTCGGGATCTCATCCTCTTAGAGATCTCAGTATGGATTGATCTGTGAAACCACCATGTGGGATGTAAGAGATAGCCAACCTTCTAATACCATGTTCTCGTCAAGTACTATCACTGGGCTCGGTATCTCATCCTCTTAGAGATCTCAGTAACGGATTGATCTGTGAAACCACCATGTGGGATGTAAGAGATAGCCAACCTTCTAATATCATGTTTCTCGTCAAGTACTATCACTGGGCTCGGTATCTCATCCTTTTAGAGATCTCAGTACGGATTGATCTGTGAAACCACCATGTGGGATGTAAGAGATAGCCAACCTTCTAATATCATGTTCTCCTCGTCAAGTACTATCACTGGGCTCGGTATCTCATCCTCTTAGAGATCTCAGTATGGATTGATCTGTGGAAACCACCATGAGGGATGTAAGAGATAGCCAACCTTCTAATATCATGTTCTCTTCAAGTACGATCACTGGGCTCGGTATCTCATCCTCTTAGAGATCTCAGTACGGATTGATCTGTGAAAACCACCAATGTGGGATGTAAGAGATAGCCAGATAACGTTAGCCAAGATTGTCCTTTCCTCTAAAAGATAGTGGAGCAAGATAATCTCCTCTCATCGGAATTCATACAGGTTCGGTTTTAAGTTACGTGTTGGAAATTAGTGAATTAAAATGGATAACTGTGGTGTATTGTGGATAAATGTATCCTTACAACCACCATATCTGGTTTCTGGCGATGTAAACGAAATTTCCATGTAATCACCACGCCTACCGGCCGGTCTTAATTTACATAGTGTTATATTGGACGTTTTATTCCCTTTGACTGTGTACTTCATTACACCAGGATTGTTTTATCTTTGCTAGGAATCAGTTCGTGCAGTTTAATATTTCACTAATGGCGTGTTCTGTTTCAAGTGGAAGAGAATGTTTGACAGCCCCCGAAAAATAGGTTCGCTGACGCTCCAGCCAAATAATGAGTTTTACTACACAAAATAGTACAAATAAATTTAACCAACAAGTATTTGAAAAATATATTCCACTTTATTTTCCACGCCACGTTGTAAAGCAGTTTAAATATTTTCATGGAGTAATTAATGGATAATATCAGAGAAGTTAATTTATTATATTGATACCAATAAACTTCACCATTATATAGATTGATCTTCTTATTTTCTACTGAATATTCAAAGGTAAAGCGACCACTTAAACTGAAAGCCTAAACCTCGGAACTTTGTACTAGGTGATCTGGCTATACTTCTTATTCTTTATCAAGAAACTTTAGGACTGCTCGGGTGTGAGAATATACATCTCGCGACAAGTGTTACCAAGTGATCAAGCTTTACTTGCTATCCATTAGCCAAAGATTGCTCGAACTGTATAATATGCAGTAGAACACACGACCATGTTTACTAATTATAGAATCTGCCCTCAATTCTCATTTATTGTCCATAAGGTTCAGGACTATTTCAGACTGAATATAGAACAACTCGACACGTGTTACCAAGTTTATATAGTAAATGTTATGTTTTAACTTTAAATATAACAAGGAACGGGTTGAAGATAACTTTGGTAAAAGTGAATGTAAAACATGATGAATAGTAGATAAAAGCATTCTCCTGGGAAGTATCAAACGCCTGAGATGTATGAGTACATTCACAAACCTTAAAGGCGAGGAGCTTGAGGCAAGAAAAATAGAAATCTTCAAATTTCGAGAGACATTTTGCGAGTTTCGAGGACTCTTTTTTCTGAACCAGTTAACAGGAAAATGTTCCTTTTTGAATATTATTCCATTAACTTTATTTTTTAAAACCCGCTTTACTTTATTTCATCTTTCTCTTGAAACCTTTTATTTCAACGAATATATTCTAGTTCAGTATCATTGAATGAAACTCAAGAAATTGAATCTTTCTAACGAATATAAAATAGACAATATGCTACAAAATTATTATTAACTGACACTAATC
>NW_025780256.1:35000-51197 GCF_021130785.1 Homalodisca vitripennis | reverse complement strand
CTTCAACGTCTTTGGATGGAAAATAAGTAATAAAATAAGAAAAATTTAAGAAGTTTTCTACTAAAAGCAGATAAAAGTAACACAATTGTTATATTATATAAAATTTAATATTATTCTAGTGAAAAAATTTTTCCCATATATAAAATATATAAATTTTTTTAAAATTTTTTAAATTTTCCCTTTTGGGGACATTTAAATGAAGGAAGGAAAAGTTCATTTATGTTTCTTTTTAAAAAAATTTGTAAACAACAAGGTAGTTTATTTTTTATATTTTTTGTATTATCTGTTCTGCCTACAAAACATTTTAAAAAAAAAAGGGAAAATAAAGTCAAAAAACCCTTAAAAAAAAATTGTCAGTATTAATTCAACTGACATTCCGGGGGTCTCTCCCAGCCCCAAAATGGACAAAAAAGGGGGTCGGGTCACGTAGACTACGTACCGCTGTCCTCAGAGATATGATTAATAGCCATTTTTGTTGATTCATAAAATTTAAAATTAAGAAACGGGTAAAGCCAAAACAGGGAAGGGGAAAATTAAAAATTTTCTTTTAAAAATTGGATCTAGCATTTTTTTTTTTTTTTTACCCCATATATGAAAGTTCAAAAAACTATTACATATAAGTGAATAAAATTTAAAATAAAAAGTGGGGTATCTGAGTTAATGTGCAGCAAAATGAGCACAAAAACTTCCCCAAAAAAGGGCCACAGCATCACCATCCTGAAAGGGGAAAGGACATTTATGATTTGAATCCCTGACTAAACTGTGGGAAAATTCTTTTTAGTAAATTGCTTCAACTAAAATTTACTTTAGGTAAAAAATTTTCTCTAAAAAGCTTCAAAATCTCAAATGAAGAACAAAAAGTTGAATAAAGTGTCAAAAAGGGCCAGGGAAAAAGTACAAAGTTGAGGTAAACCGATAGGGTTTTTACGCAGCACTCTTAAAAAATCACAGGGGTTCAAGATAGGATAAGTCATTATACGAACAAAGTTCGTTTTACTACTACCTCACCCATCAAAGTTTGTTCACGAGGTAGTTTTGGACAAAAATCAGTAACAGTGTAAAGTTTTTTAATTTTTAATTTGTTTTTTTGATGAAAAAAAAATTTAATGAATAGTTGGATTTCGGGGCCTTGCCATAAATTTTATGTTTTAAAAATAAACCACTAATGAGTTTTCATAATAGGTTATTGATTGGAAAATTATTAAACAAAAAAATAAATTTTTAGTAATGTTTTCATTTTTAAAAAGACACACAAAACCCCCCAAATTTAAAATTAAGCCTTGATGGGGTTTTTAAAAGCTTACAATTTAACACTTTAAACATCAATGATTTTGTAAAAGCTTTCCCTTGATATTAAATGAAATTTGGTAATTTATGAAAATTTTAAAAATTTTTTGTTATTGAAAATTGGGCAAAACCCCTTTGAAATTTTACTCAAGGTCGCGTAATATTGTTTTCTTCAAATTAAAACATAAGACAAAATGTGATCACTAAGATAAAAAAACATTACAATCACACGTTTGCTGATTTACGTTTTTTTGGTAAGTAGTGTTTTATGACGGGAGCAAATGTTATGGAATGTAAAAAGACCCCTTTTTAGGGGTTATGTTTCGCTCAGTTGAGACTCACAAGCAAGTAATAAGTGTTTTTTTTACGAATTCAGGCAGAAAATGACATTGAATTTTTATAAAATATTAACAATGCGTGTTTTTTAAAATACAGGATTATTTATTTGCCATTTTTTTGTAATTTAAAGCCTTTTTGTAAATCTATAACAAAAAATTAAGGTGATCCTCTTAGTAAAAAATTTTAGATATAATAATAAGTTCGATGATCCTTAATACATTTTTCCACCGTTAACACAAATTTTAGCGCTGCTACCACTATAGCCGTACCATTGTAAACGTACAAAACAGTTAGGGGTGTTTTAGTTTATGCAGTGCTTATAGCAAACTCACCGAAGCCAAACTCTTTAAATATTGTAGTAAGCCCCGTTTTTAAAAAAGGCTTATACGTTGTCCCAAAATGCCATGTGTTTCTGTATGCTTTGTGTATTGGACACCTTTTTATCGTAATTTTTTTGGGTTTTTAAAATACAAGTTATGTTTCTGTACTGTCCCTAAATATAATTTATCTAGATCAAGCCTATTTTGCCCGTTTAGAACTTTAAAGTTTGGGATGGTGAATGTTTATTTTTCATTTTCCCCAAGAAAGTAATACACGCATACATGATGGATGTGGTCTATCAGGGTACCTGCAGCATATAAATTTTCGCATCGCGTTTTTTTTGTGACACTCACCAAAAATTTAAAAACTCCAACTGTTCATCAAAGCCATAACTTTCAAGAACAGGGTTTAATTTGATTTGAAATTAAAGGATGGATTTAAACAAAAAGTAAACAAATTTGCAAATCCAAATACAGTATGGAACTAAAATACTCAGTATATTTGTCGAAATATGACTTAAAAATTAATCCCCGATCTCCGAATCATTAGAAATATTGAAAAACTCTCAATTGCAAAAAAGTTTTTTAATTTTTAGAGTAGAAACTAAAAACAACATAAAAAACAGAGTGTTTCCCTAAAAGATTTTAAAGTTACCACCCTTTAAAAAAAGGCAGCCATCTTCAAAAACTTTGAAAGTGTTTTCCTCAGTAAACTGAAAATTGGGGGAAAAATTTTCCAAAAATTTAAAAGTGGGGGGTAAGTCGGGTAATTAAACAGTTAGCTTTTTGGATCATTTTAAAAACTCCCCCGGGTTTTTATAAAAATTTATATATTATATTATATCTTTTTTTGGTATATAAAAATAAATGGCTTTTAAGCTTGGTTTTAAAACTTTATATATATATTTTTATATATTAAAAATTTTATATATTTATTTTTAAAATATTATATATATAATAAATATTTTTAAAAACAAAAAATTTTCAGTCAAATACAGCGTAAATTGTGCTCATCAGATTAAAAACTTTAATTTTAAAAAAAAATTAAACGTTTTTAATAACCCAACGTTTTTTTATTTCAAGTAACTTCACCCTTTCAAATAAAGAATAAAAAAAATTTTTGGGTTAAAAAACTTTTTCTTAACTTTCTGTTCAAATTGAAAAAAATTATGTTTTCCCTTGCACAATAAGACGGGTTTATTTTGGATTTAATGAAAGGTTTTCACGATTTTGGGGACTTAAAAAAGGTTTAATTTTTTTTCCCCACTACAACCCCCCAAACCTTAAGGGCTATATTCAAAAAAACACTTAGGGCCCCAAATTTGGCCCCTGCGTGGTCAAACGTGACTGGAATTTTTACATAAAAGTTTCCCCTTTGTGTATTTACTGTCAACAATAGGGGGTTTAAATTTATTTTAAAATGTCAGGGGAAAACCTATTTTTAATGTTTTAAACCCTTTATAGTATAAATTATGTTTGGGCCTTTAAATTTTATATTTATGGCCTTACAAAAAGGGGTAGGGTTTAAATCCTACCACAAAAAATTTTCAAATTTTTTTGGAAATTTTTTTGTTTTTTACTTGAGAGCTAAAATGGGTTTTAGGTTTTTCAGATTTTAAATTAAAAATTTAAAATTTTAAATAATAAAGTCTTCTTTTAGTTGTTTTGATTTTTAAAAAAAAAATTTAAAAAAAATTTTCCCTTTATAATAAAAAAATAAACTTAAAAGGGGATTTTACCCTTCAACTTCCTTGGCTAAGAATTTACCCGACCCTTTAACCGAAAAGAGCGAAAATTTATGTAATGCAAGGGTTTAAAGCTGAAGATCCTTAATTTCCTTTTAAATTTTATTTCCTGAAAAGGGAAAATGTATTTTAAAAAAAAATTGGGTCAATTTTTGGTTTGTGTAATGAAGTATTCGTATTTTAAAAGTAAGGGAACGAACCCAACCCATATTAAAGTTTTCCGTTTGTTATTGACCAAATATTTTTATATCCCATAGATTTTAAATAAAAATTTAAAAAATTAATTTTTTTTTTTTTTCAAATATTGGGCGAGGGAAATTGGTAATTTGCACTTTTTGGTTTTTAGTAATGAATGTGTCCCTTTTAACGTTTTTACAAAAATTCTGTAAAAGACAAAAGTTTTTTAATAATTTTAAAAATTTTCCTGGGTTAATTTTTTTAAATTTAAAAGTTTTTTAAAAATTAAAATTATAGTTTTTTTTTACTACTCCTTCTAGAGATAAACTAAAAAATTTAAACAATTTTAAATTTTTTCTTCCTAAAAATTTATTTTTAAAAATTTAAAAATTAAGTTAGTTTTTTTATACAAAAACTTCCCACAAAAAGCTTTTAAAACCTTATTTTTTTCCCACATGTTAGTTTTTTTAAAAAAATTTATCTTTTTACTTTTAGGGAATTTAAAACAAACCTTCAAAAAAAAACCCTTTTGAATAAAAAGGGTTTTATTTATTTGCCCCTAATAAAAATTTCCCAAACATCCCCTTTTTTTAAAATAATAAAAAAATTTTAAATGTTTTTTCTAATGACTCAATTTGCTCTTCTTAAAGTTAAAACCAAACAATTTTTTCATATTGTAGGGAAAAAAAAAAATATTTTTTTAAAAAGGGTTTTTTGTTATTTTTAAATTTAAAAGGGAATGTATTTTAATATATAAAAATTAAACCCTTCTTTACGTTTTTGGGAAATGTAAAATGAAGCAAAAAAATTTAAAAAAAATTTAGAATTTTTCCTCCCCTAAAAGAAAATAAAAGAAAACACAATTGTAAAAATTATAAAAAAATTTTTTTATTTTTCTAGTGTAAAATTTTTCCCAATAAAAATTTTAATAATATTTTTATTTTTTTAAAAATTTTTCCCTTGAGTTTTTTTAAATGGGAAGGATAATTTTATTTTATTTTTTCCCTTAAAACAATGAAAAACGGGAACATGGTAGTTTTACAGTTATTTTTTTTTTGTATTATCTTTTCCTTTCCCTACAAAACTTTTTTTAAAAATTAAAGGAAAATAAAGTCTTTTTCCTTTATAAAATATTGTCAGTTTTAAATTTCAATGACATTCCTTTGTCTTCCCAGCCAAAAAGGACAAGAAATAGTGGGCACGTAGAAAACGTACCGTTTGTCCTCAGAGATTTGTTTTGAATATGTCCAGTTTTTTTTATTCATCAAATTAAAATTAAGAAAGGAAAAGGGCCAAAACGGGGTAAAAATGGGGCTTTTTCAGTTTCTATTATTGGATTTTGCTTTTTTAAAATTTTTTTAAAAAAGATATTGAAATTTTCAAAAAATCTAGTACATATAAGTAAATAAAATTTATAAAATTTAAGTAGTATCTGAGAAATTTGTGCCAAAAGAGCAAAAGAACTTACCCATAAAGCCACAGCACCCACCACTAAGGGCACTACAGAAGTTTTTAGTTAGACAAACGATCATTTACATACAAACAAAACCCTTGTTTTGGGAAATAGAAAAAGCTGAAATTTAAAAATGTCCTTTCCTTTTAATAATAAACGTTCCTAAAGTTTACTGTACCAAAATTTGGCATCATGCACCCCCAAATTAATACCCAACCATTGAACTTCCGGGTTTGAGGCTTTTAGAAAATGTTTTATTAGTAACAAGGGGATTATTACCTTCTAAAAAAGGGGAAAATTTTACGTCCTTTTTATAATAAAAAAACAGCTTAAAATTATGAATTTTTTTAACAAAAAAGGGAAAAGGAGCGATAAAAAAGGGATAACTAAGGGGAGAAAAAGACATATTTTATTTTAAAAATTTTTATTATTTTTTGTGTATACTATCATTTTTTTTAGTTTTTGGGGCGGGACCCCCAACTTTACGAAACATCATATAAATGGGGAAGAAAATTTTTAATGAAGGGGGTTTTAAAAATGCTAATGTATGGGCCCATTCCCGTAGACTAAAAAAGTGCAATGGGTTAAGATTGCTTTAAATTTATGATTTTTAATAATAATTTTTAAAAATTTTTTAAAAACAAAACAAATGGCAAATAAAGGGACCCAAAATTTAAACCTTTTTTTAACCAAAAACAATCTGGAATGAAATTAAAACGAGTCGGGATCTCAGAAACGAGGCATGTGTGACTTTTCAGCTCTCAAGTGAACTAGCGGGATTTAACTTAGATTCTTTTCCCTTGGCTCAGGGTTTTCGCCCTTTTTTATGATACAATAAAATTTATTTAGCTAAAAAAGGTTCTCAAAAAACGTTTTTTTAGTGTATGTTCTCACCCTAAAATTTAGCTGCCTAACTTAAAATTAAGATGTGCTTGAATCAGTGGGGGGCTACCCAAAACACACTGAAATTTGTACATACGTACATTAGAATCTCGAAGCCTTTTTTTGGGTGGTAGGATCCCAGTGTATTTATGTGGGTGTAAATTTTCTTAGTATTTTGGGCCCTGTCCATATACACGTAATGTATTTTAAACGAGTACTGCAATTGGATTCAGTAGTTTTGGGAAGGTGAGTGTTTCTTGGGCCCAAATAAACCAGTCTACTTTGGTTTTTTGATTTTGAAATAACTAATTGACTGCCTCACTCACACTTTACTTGTATGAAGAGATCGGGAAATTTTTTAACTTTCCCAAAAAATTTTTTCGGGTCTCACGTCCCCCAAAGTTTAAAACTTAGGTTAGAAAATAAAATTTAAATTTGGTTTGCCTGCCGTTTAAGAATATTCTTATGATAGGGTAAAGGGTGCAAAAAATTGTTGCCTTTGGCCTTCAAATCGAAAGAACATCAAATAAAATTCTTAATTAAAAATCCCCCCCACGCTTTGGGAGAAAAAAATTATACTCCAAAATTCCCTTTATGCAAAGGGCCCAAACCCCTTTGGTGAAAGCCTGGTGACATTCTAAAACACGAAAAGGGGAAATTTTAATGATAAAAACGGAATGCCTGCCCAAAAACTGGGGGAAAATTTTATTATTTCAATTTGCTTAAAACCTGAAAGTCGGGCTTTTTTGGTAACAAATATTTTTTAAAAAAGTGTAAAAAAATCATCGAATGAAAACGAAAAGTTGAATGGGTTGTCAAATAGGGGGCCAGTAGTAAAAGCTACTAAGTTGAGGTACACACATAGGGGTTTTACTAGCGGGGACACCTTAAAGATCAAGGATTAAGAAAATAAGTCATTATACAGAAAAAAAGTTCTTTTTTAATTTCCCAAACCGCTCACCCCCACAAAGTTTTTTCCCAGCCCATTTTTTTTTGGACAATCTAAGTAACGTGAAAGTTTTTTTAATTTATAATTTGTTTTTGTCGATGAAAAATTTTGGGAATGAATATTTGGATTTTGGGACCTGTGCCATTATTATATGTTACACAAAAACACCAAAAATTAGTTTTCATTATCAGGTTATTAAATTGGAAAATTATTAAACAAAAAGTAAATTTTATAATTTTTACTTTTTTTAAAAGACACAAAAAACCCCCTGATATAAAAATTAACCTTTGATGGATTTTTAAAAAGTTACTTTTTCAAAAAACTTTAAACATAAATTTGTTTTTTGTAAAAGTTTTCCTATTAAATTATTAAATGTTTTTTGGAAATTTTTGAAAAAATTTTAAAAAAATTTTTAGTTATTGAAATTTGGGACCCAAGCCACTTTTGATATTCCCTAAAGGGTCGCGAAATTTTGTTTATTTTAAATTAAAACATTAAGACTAAAATGGGGAGTCACAAAGTTTTAAATAACTTTACAATCACACGTTTGCTGTTTTATTTTTTTTTTTTGGGAAAAGTGGGTGTTTTATGACGGCAGCAATGTTTTTTTGGTAATGCTACAAGACCCCTTTTTCTGGGTGTTCATGTTTCATGCATCTTTGGACTCTAAAGGGCCAAAGTAGAAAAGTGTTTTTTACGATATTCACGCAGTACTGACATTAAAATTTTTTTAAAAAAATTTTTTAAAAAGTGCGTTTTTTTAAAGTACATGATTATTTATTTGCTCACCCTTTTAAAAAAAAAAAAATTAAAAAGGCCTTTTAGATAAACTAAAAACAATTTTTTTAAAGGGAAAATAGACCCACCTTAGATATAAATTTTAGGTAAATAATAAAACATTTTCGATGATCCTTAAAAAATTTTTTTCACCGTTAACAAAAATTTTTCGCTGCCAAACCCCATTTGGGCCCCGTACCATTTTTTAAACGTAAAAAATACAGTATTTCTAGTGTTAGTTACGGGCGTGCTTTTAAAAACTCCCAAAGCCCAAACTCAAAAAATTTAATTATTAGTAAGTCCATTTTTCAATTAGGCTTAACGTTTGTCAACATGCCCCATGTGTTTACTGTATGCTTTGTGTATTGGCCCTTCCTTTTGATGCTTTTGTTTTTTTTTACACAAATACAATTGTTAGGGTTTTCTGTACTGTCGGTAAAATATAAAATTTATCTAAAATCAAGCCTATTAGTCCCCTTTTAAAACTTAAATTTGGGGGTTTGGTGATATGTTTTTAATTGTGCATTTTCCGAAAAGAGAAGTATATACAACTTTTTTTTTAAATAAAAAAATTTTTTTATTTAAAATCTTTAATGATGTTTTCCAATTTATATAAAAAACATTATGGTGTGTGCCACTTTATAGGATTTTTAATTAGGGTTCCCAAAAATTTTTTTATAATGGTCCTTATCTCCATGATGGCAACGGGGAAAAAAACCGAAAAAAAAAATTTTAAAAATTTGTAATAACACTTTTACGTTATTTTTACAAAACCCAACCCATAGTAAACTAATATCTGGTGCTTTAATCCCGGGGAAAATTTTTTTAAAGGAAGAAGAAACCCTAAACATTTATCCTAAAAAAATAAAAAAGGGAAAATTGATTTAATTATTAATTTCCCCCCAAGCTATAAAAAGGGAAACTACAAAGGAAATTTAAACAAATTATTTCCATTGAAAATTCTATGAAAATTGCCCATTGGAAACTTCTTTTATTTCAATGAGATAGTAACAGAAAATTAAAAAAAAAAAAAAAATACATTATTAAAATAAAAAAACCCTGCTATATACACAAAACTGCTAAAACAAAAATTTCCCGTGTTGGGGTTGTAGCTACTTTTTTGAAAAAAAAATTTCGTTTATATTTATTGAAAAACAAAATACATCCTGATTTTTAAAGGAAACACACCCCTTTGCTTTCCCTTTAATTGTCTAAAAACGATATATTAAAAAAAAAATACGCTATTCTTCTTTTAAAAACCTTTATTTTTGAACAAATTTTTGATAAGATATTAGACATTATTCTTGGACCCTTAAAAATCAAAAATGAATCCCCAAAAAAAATTTTAAAAAATACTAGATGAAATTTTACAAAGAAATATAAAAAATTTTAATAAAATATAATTTAACATTTAAATTGAAAAGCATTCATTTTAAAGAATAAAATTTTTAAATTTTTTATTTTTGGGGGAAACCCGCCATTATGGTACCAAAGGGGAGTCCGGGCACTTTCCAAAAACGTGCGCTTAGGCGGGGAAAACCGCCCGGGTTTTTCTTTACCGGGAAAAGGGAAAAATTTTTGAAAATTTAAATTGAAACCACAGCCCCAAAATTTATCGAATGCAAAAATATCAATGTAAAATTTTTAAAAGGTAAACAAAATAAACTTTTTAAAATTTCTGGACACTTCTCGGGTTTTTATAAAAAATTGTTTTTTAATTTCCTTTTTAACCTTTTGTTTTTTTGCTTTTTAAGGGAAAAGTCCCCGCATTTTTAAAAATAAATTAAAATATAAAAAAGGAATTACATTATCTAAATAACCAAAAAATATTTAAAAAAATTTTTTAGTAAAAACTAAAAAAAAAAAATCAATAAAATTTTTTGCCCAGTTAACGTATAAACCGAAAAATAAACATTTTCCCTTTTTCTTTTTTTGGTAATAAAACCCTTTTAAATAAAAACAATAATACTAAAAGTCTTTTTGAAATCTTTTTGGGATATTAGGTATTTTTGGTTTAAAAAAAAATTTCCCACGTTTTTTTTCATGTTTTCAGGTTTATTCAAACGTGAATTTAAAAAATTTATTTCAAAAGGGGCACATAATTTCTGGTGATTTAGTTTTATTCTTGGGGAAAAAACTTTCAAAGCAATTCAATCAAAAAATATCTTTTTTTAAAATTTTAATTTTCGTTTACATTTTGTCTTGCTATATATATGTTATTTTTTTTTTTTTTGGGGTTTCCCCCTGATTTTTCACGTTGAAACCCCCTTTTTTAAAGTTTTAAAGAATTTCTCAATTTTTGCCAATTTTTCACAAGAATTTAATTTTAAAGGGATAGTTTTTTTTTACATTTGTTCAAAAAGGGACTTTTTTTATGCTTCCTGACAAATTTCAGGATATATAAGTTAATAGAGTTCATTTTTTAAAAGTGAAATAAGGAGTATTTTTAAACGTTATTATTAATAGTTTATTGTCCTTGTATTTTTTAGTTTTGGGTATATTCAATAACGTGGGCCCGGGATCTCAGACAAAAAGGGCCTCAATGTTGACCCCTGCTGTTTTGCTTTAGCCCAGAGGGGGTTGTTACAGTGGAAAAAAACTGTTGTTTGTTTTAATTGCTCTATTTGGGTTAATCAAATCAGCAACAGCCCAAAAAGGGAAAAAGGATGTCCCTATTTTTCTGTTGATTTTTTAATTCTTGGGGATGGTTCAATGTTAAAGCTGCCATGTTTATTCAAAAGTGTTTTAAAGCTGGGCTTTATGTTTACCCCAATTTAAACCCTGCATTTGGGTTGTGTCAAAATTTAAAAATTTCCAAATCTAATTGAAATTTTCCCTTTTTCCCTTTTAAATCAGGGGAAAACTTTTTCCCCGTTATTGAAGTTTAATTTACAAAAAATTTAAAAAAAAGTGGACCATCCTTTTCATTTTTTGGGTACCTTTGTAGTATTAAAACTAGTTTTGAAATTTTAAACTATTTTTAGTTAATAGGATCGGGAAAACCACCGTCTCAGTTTTGATGACGTGCATTTTAGTCCATGGGTTTATTTTTTTACAGCTGGCCCGGTTTTTTAAAAAAATGGCAATAACTTTTTTTCCCTTAATCATTCCATTTTTAAATTGAATATATTTGACCCAGAAAAATGGTTTTGGTTTTTTTGAGTTGCAGACAATTTGTTTTTTAAACACTTTCCCACTGCTTTTAACTTAAACTGCGCCCACACATAATGCCCGCAGTCTAAAATTATTTCCGAATACAGAACCCTTGCTTCGAAAATGGTAAAAAAAAAAAAACCCCAAACTGTCCTTTACGGTCAAAATAAAACATTTTTCAAAGTTTCCTTTTGCAAAAATTGGGAAACTTGCATAAAAATTTAAAAGGGTAACACTTGAATTTCCTGTTGAGGTTTCCGGTTTTCAAAAAATTTTATTGCATCAGTAACAAAGATTTTTGGGCCCTATAAAAAACTGAAAAGTTTTTGGGATGGTTCAGTGAAAACCTTTTTAAGTTATAAATTTCTGTAAAAAAACACACACGGGCCTATATAGCAAAAAAAATGACATAAAAACACAGTTAACTTTAAAAAATGTCCCGTTTGTTTTGTGTATGCTATCAATTTATTATTTTGTACTGACCTATATTTTTTTAGTCCAAATAACTTAAAGTGGGGGGGGGGGTTTTAATTTTATTTAATTGATAACTAAATCTTTAAAAAAAATTATTGTGTAATAGCGGTGTTTTGAAATAATTTTAAGGTGAAAAAAATTTAAAAATTTTTTTTTTAAACTATAATTTTTTTTACATTTTATTTTTATTTTTTGAAAAAAAAAAATTTTTGAGATTAAATTTTATTAATAGTTTTTTACTTCATTTTGAGTTTGGAACTTTAAATCAAATTTGGTAATAGAGTAAATGAGGAAAGTTTGGGGAAAAAAAAATAAAAAGATGTTTTTTTTTATATAATAGTAAGGGAAATTTTTTTTTGGGCGGGTATGGTAAATTTACAAAAATTTTTCTCTTAAATTCTGTCAATAATAGAAAGCCATATACCAAAATAGCCCCAAAAGACTTTCTATAAAACAGGAAAATCGTCATTTATAAATATATGGAGTGCCTGTCGCCAAATGTTGGAAATTTGATTGGTCCAATTTTTCCTGTTGAAATAAACATAGTTTTTGAAAACTTTGTAAAAAATTTAAATCAAGGGGAAACCCCGAGGTTGAAAAAAAGTTTAAAATTTTAGGCTAGGGCTAAAGCTCCTGTTGTGTTAAAAAAACAATACGGGTTAAATTTCGCAGCTTCATATAGGTCACGGGGGTTACAGGATAAAGAAAAAATTTTACCTTCCGAAAAAACCTACTTCGATTTTTTTGCTTTCGGAATTTTTGGGAAAAAATTGAATCTTGGGGTTCTGGAAAACTCAAAAAAATCGAATGTTTTTTTTTTTAATATTTGTTTGTTTCGATGAATATTTTGGGCTGGAAAATCGGTTTCGGACATTTTCCACGTTATATGTTACAAAAAAATAAAAAACAACGTTTTAGGACGGGAAAAATGGGAATCCGTATCATCTTTTTAAACCCTTTTTTTTTTTATATAAAAGGGTTTTTAAAATTTTAAAGGGGCGCCCGGGGTCCTTTTTGGGGGTCAAAATAAAAATTTTTTTATTTTTTTTTTTTTGGGAAACTTAGGGTTTTAATTTAAACATATCATACATACAATTTGGCGAGTGCAAACCTTATGTAATTAATTTTTTTGTAATGGTTTTGCCTGTGTTTTTTGCTGGCACGGGGCGCCCGGGGCCAAAGGGGGGGGGAAAACGTTTTGTTTATACGTACAAACAGTTGTAATAATATAAGCAAACACATACTTGTTTTGATAGAAACACCTTTGATTTGTACTGCATATGGTTCTTTTTCTTTGGGTTATCATGTTTTGTAACAAAAGTTTCTGGGGTTATTTGCTTTGTAAATTTGTGTTGTTTACATTTCCCGGGAAGATAAAAATTTTGGGGGGGAAAGGTAGGTTGACTCTTGAGGTTATAAATAAAATTTTAAATTTTATACTATGGGCGGGGATTAAAAGGAATGTTGACAGCCCGGGAAAATTTTGAAGGGGCAGCAAAAAGGGCGTTTTTGGAGGATTATATGAAGCAGGGGATCCAGATAACCCACCCCTATGCGCGGGGAAGCGGGGGTACATGGTCATTATTTTTTTAAAATTATAGCCCCTAAAATTTAAAAGGGAATTCCCAAAAAATTTTTTTTTTAAACACTTGGGGTCCCCCATATCTTCCAAACTATTCGGATTTTAAAAAAATAGTTTTTGTTTTTTTTATTCAAAATTTCACGGTTTCTTTTTCCCAGCACGGGTTTTTAAAATACCTAACACTAATTTTTAATTTGGTTTGGGAAAAGTAAAATTTTTTCGAATAAAAAAAGTAAAATTTTAGAAAAAATTTTTTTAAAATACCAAATTAAAGTTATTTTAGAAATCCTGTGCTATAAATACTCTAAAATAATACATAATAAAAAAAAAAAAATTAAGAAGTTTTAAAAATCGTAACTTTTTTAGAGTTTATGTTGTCCCCTTTTAAAATGAAAAAAATTTTTACATGCGCAGCATTTTACCCCCCGGGGGGTCCCGTATTTTCATTAGAAAATAAATCCATAAAATTTCTATATACCATTTTTTAACCTTTAAATGTTTAAATTGTAGGGGGATTCCTTTCTGGGTTCTGATTGGGACTTATAAAATCAAATTTTTAAAATAGTGTCTCCAAGGTAACTGTATTTTTTAAAAAAAAAAAACCCCATGAATAAAAAAATTGGGTTCTTCCGATGTAATTTTATGAACCCACAATTTTCATATTTAAAAACCCCCCGGGGGATTTTTAAAATTTCCAAATTTAAAAATTTTTTTTTGGTTTTTAAAAAAAAGGGGGGGGGGGAAAGGGTTTTTTTTAGGGTTTTGGTTTTAAAAAAAATTTTTTTTTGGGGGGGTTTTTTTTTTTTTTTTTTTTTTAAAAAATTTTAAATTTTTTTTTTTGGGGGGTTTTTTTTTTAAAAAAAAATTTTTTTTAAAAAAAAAAATTTTAAAAAAAATTTTGGGGGGGGAAAAAAAAATTTTTTTTGGTTTTTTAAATTTTTTTTTGGGGGGGGTTTTTTTTTTTTTTTTTTTTTTTTGGGAAAAATTTTTTTTTTTTTTTTAAAAAAAAAAAAAAAGGGGAAATTTTAAAAATTTTTTTTTTTTTTAACCCCGGGGGGGGTGTTTGTTGGGGGGTTTTTTTTTTTTTTTAAAAATTTTTTTAAAAAAAAAAAAAAATTTTTTGTTTAAATTTTTTTTTTTAATTTTTTTTTAATTTTTAAATTCCCCCCAAATTTTTTAAAATTTTTTTAAAAAAAAAATTTTTTAAAAATTTGGGTTTTTTTTTTAAAAAGGGGTTTAAAAAAATTTTTAAAAAAAATTTTTTTAAAAAATTTTTGGGGAAAAAAATTTTTGGGAAAAAAAAATTTTTTTTCCAAAAAAAAAAAAATTTTTTAAAAAAATTTTTAAAAAAAATTTTCCCTTTTAAAAATTTTTTTAAAAATTTTTTAAAAAAGGGGAAAAAAAATTTTTAAAAAAAAAATTTTTTTTTTTTTTTGTAAAAATTTTTTTTTTTTTAAAAAAAATTTAAAAAAAAAAAAAAATTTAAAAAGGGGAAAAAAATTTTAAATTTTTTTTAAAGGGAAATTTAAAAAAATTTTTTTTTTTTAAAAAAAAAAAAAATTTTTTTAAAATTTCCCAAAAAAATTTTTGGTTAAATTTTAAAAAAAAATTTTTTTAAAAAAAAAAAAAAAACCTTAGCCTTTTAAAATTTTTTTTTTTTTTTTTTCCCCTTTTTTTTTTTCCAAAAAAAATTTTTTTTTTTTTTTTTACAATTTTTAAAAAATTTTTTTTAAAAAACCCCAAAAAAACTTTAAAAAAAGGGAATTTTTTAAAAAAATTTTTTTTTTGGAAAAAATTTATTTAAAAAAAAAAACCCTTTTTTTTTTTAAAAAAATTTTAAAAAACAAAAAAAAAATTGGGGGCCCCCCTTTAAAAAAAAAAAATTTTTTTTTTTGGGAAAAATTTTTTTTAAAAAAAATTTTTTTAAAGGAAATTTTTAAAAAATTTTAAAAAAACCCAAAAATTTAAAAAAATTTTTTTTTTTAAAAAATTTTTCCTTTAAATTTAAAACCTTTTTAAATTTTTAAAAAAAAAAAAAATTTTTTTCCTTTTTAAAAAATTTTTAAAAAAAAAAAATTTTAAAAAAAATTTTTTTTTTTTTAAAAAAATTTTTAAAATTTTTTTTAAAAAAAACCCTTTTTTTAAAAAAAAAAAAATTTTTTTTTTGTTTTTGGAAAAAAAAACCAAAAAAAAATTAAAAATTTTTTTTAAAATTTCCCGGGGGGGAAAAAAAAAAAAACAAAAAATTTTTAAAAAAAAAAAATTTTAAAAGGGCCCCTTTTTCCCCTTTTTAAAAATAAAAAAAAAAAAAAATTTAAAAAAAAAAATTTTAAAAGGGGAAAATTTTTAAAAATTTTTGAAAAATATTTAGGGGGGAAAAAAAATTTTAACCCTTAAAATTTTAAAAAAAAAAAATTTTTTGGTTTTTAAAAATTTTTTTTTCCCCAAATTTTTAAATTTTTTTAAAAAATTTTTTTGGTTTTTTTTTAAAAATTTTTTTTAAAAAATTTTTTCCCTTTTTTTTGACCCCTTTTTTCCCCCCAAAAAAAAAATTTTTTTTTTTTTTTTTAAAAATTTTTTTTTTTTTTTCCCAAACCCTTTAAATTTTTTCTTTTTTTTTTTTAAAAATTTTAAAAAAAAAAATTTTTAAAAAAAAAAAATTTTTTTATTTTTTCCCCAAAAAAAAAAACCCCAAATTTCCCAAAAAAAAAATTTTTTTTTTTTTAAAAAAAATTTTCAAAAGGGTTTTTTTTTTTCCCCTTTTTCCCCCCCCCTTTTTTTAAAAAAAAAAATTTTTTTGTTTTTTAAAGGGGGGTTTCCCCCCTTTCCCCAAAATTTTTTCCAACCCGAAATTTAAAAAAAATTTTTCCCCGGGGGGAAAAAAAAAGGGGGGAAAAAACCCTTTAAAAAAAAATTAAAAAAAGGGGGGGGGAAAAAAATTTAAAGAAAATTTTAAAAAAATTAAAATTTTTTAAAAAAAACCCCCTTTTCCCAAAACCAAAAAAAAATTTTTTTTAAAAAAAAAATTCAAATTTAAAAAAAAGGGCCCCAAAATTTTT
>NW_025780256.1:0-30000 GCF_021130785.1 Homalodisca vitripennis | reverse complement strand
TTGCATTTAAAAAATTTTTTTAAAAAAAAAAAAAAAAAAATAATTTTTTTGGGAAAAAAAAAAAAATTTTTTTTAAAAAGGGGGTTTTTCCCAAAAAAAAAAATTTTATTTTTTAAAAAAAAAGGGGTTTTTTCCAAAAAAAATTTTTTAAAAAAAATTTTAAAAAAAAATTTTTTTTAAAAAAAAAAAAAAAATTTTTTTTTTAAAAATTTTTTTTTTAATTAAAAAAAAAAACCCCCAAAAAAAAATTTTTCCCCCCCCCTTTTAAAAAAAAATTTTTTTTTAAAAAAATTAAAAAAATTTTTTTTTTTTTAAAAAAAAAAATTTTTTTTTTTAAAAAAAAAAAAACCCCCAAATTTAAAATTTTTAATTTAAAAATTTTTGGGGGGCCCCTTTTTTTTTTTTAAAAATTTTTTAAAAAAACATTAAAAAATTTTTTAAAAAAAAAATTTTTTTATTTTCCCTTGGTTTTTTTTTAAATTTTTTTTTAAAAACCCCTTTTTTTAAAAAAAAAAAAAATTTTAAAATTTTCCTTTTAAATTTTTTTTTTTTAAATTTTTTTTAAAAAAATTTAAAAATTTTTTTTTAAAAAATTTTTTTTTTTTTTTTTTAAAAAAGGGGGTTTTTTTTTTTAATTTAAAAAAAAATTTTTTTTTTTTTTAAAATTTTTTTTTAAACCAAAATTTTTTTTTTTTTTTAAAAATTTTTTTTTTAAATTTTTTTTTTTAAATTTCATTTTTTTGGGAAAAAAATTTTTTTTTTTTTGGGGGGGTTTTTAAAAATTTTTTTAAAAATTTTCAAGGGGGGGGGACCCAAAAATATTTATCTGGATGTAAAACATAAGAGAGATAATTAACACTAAGTTAAACGAAGGTGGGGAAGTAAATGTTGAGCACATGCATACAATAATAATTATATTAGAATTGTTTATCTTGAAATGTGCAACGGTGTAACTATGACAATACTAGAAATTTTTTAATTGATAGAATTTAAAATTTTTTAACAACACACAAATGAATTCAGCTCCTACTATTAGATTAACAACCTATAAAAATGCTTAATGCTAGCTAAATTGTTTGTTAATACGTGGAAATAAAATTAACCAAGACCTGATGCCTTCATGGAAATATTCTTCAAACGCCCTTCAGCACTTCTAGAAAATAATGGCAATATTTCGTTTTCTTCAATAGTTTTCACCTCCTATGTAATGTTTATCATTAGTGTGAAGAGTAGAAAATACAAAACATTCAGATTTAGGTATTATTTATTTACCAATTATTTATATCAATGCCACCAACAGTAAATAAATGGATTAATAGCAAGGAGATTTTATAATCATGGACGCGGTCTCGATTTATACTACACCAATGTTTTAGGAATCAGGGAAACACTCTATTCCTTTTAACCCTTTAAAAACTACATTATATAATGTTAGCTGATGGCCATGGATGATATTAAGTTCTTGTCTGTAACATGCCATTGTTCAATAAGAATGAATTAAATACAGATGGATTAAACATTTATTCTTTAGCAACATTTTTTAATTAGAAGTTGATACTGGATGTAATCATTTATATCTATACGTTTACTATTAATTTGAATTGAAATTTACTTTGTTTTATTATTCTAATATAACAAAAGTTGTTATAATTTAAAGTGTCCGGAATGCAAAAGGTTGAATTGGCAGTAGGTTGGTCAGACCTGGTCTGCTGACGATGAATGACCGGAGTGATGTTTTATCACAAAGCTCTGTTAAATTTATTTATTCAAACAAAATTAACATAATTATTTGCATGTTACATAGTTTTTAATAGGTCGGAAGAGCTTCTTAATTGTGCGATTCCGGTAGTAGAACATTTGCATGCTGGTGGTTTGGACGGACAATTGTAAGTAGCTGAATGTGCGTTGTCCGTGAGAAACAAACTCAAGGACACGTAGCAGGGCAGTGTGGACTACACGGACTCGTGAGCTATTCGAGTCTCGACGCGGCCATCCGTGCGCCGCTGCCAACACAGGCCAGTCCGCTGCCCCCGCACCGACTGCCCGAAATATACCCTGCTTCTGTCACAAATCATTGTCACGGAGCCCGGTCCTGGGCCTACCTACTAACCCCTGCGTAGTTGTATGTGCTTGATTGCGCCTTTCAACGATCCATCTTCACCCGAACTACATTGCTGCTCACCCTGCCACAAAACTTACCGGTTTGCTGTTCTTACCAAACCGCCGTTGAGAAGGTTCTAGTCATGACCTTGTTTCTCGTTCCATCAGTTTGGAGCTTGAACTAGTCTGTCCACAAGAAATTGTGAGTGCGCTCTTAATAATGTTTCTTTAGTTCTAAGTTTTATTGTTGCAATGTTTGTTTTAAAGTAATCTTTGTAAATATATTATTTTTTATTAACCAATTATTATGCAATGTATCTATCGATTATCATTAAACTATAACTAATATTTTCATTTGCCAATCTATTCTTGTACCATAATCTTGAAAAATGGTGGATTACTCGTGGGCATAGTACAAATGATCGGCCCAATGCCTGTAAAACGAAGAAATAATTTCACAGATACAAACAATTCTTAACGATACCGGAGTCCCCTTGTCACGAGCCTGATATAAACGAATTTTAAAAAGTTAGAAAGCAGAAATCATCCTTCACAATACTTTATCTCAGAATTTTCTTAGTGGCCCCTACAATAGATATCCCCCAACTTACTTAAGCGATTGGGCAGAATGGAAAGAATCAACAGATGTACGTACCATCACAATTATCATTGAAGTTGATAATTAAGGAAACTTCAAGGTAATATTTTTAAACCTCTTGACTTCAGGACTTGACCAAAAGAAAAACAACGGAAGGGCGATCTGACTTCTTTAAAATGAACTTCATTTATAAATGAGCTAGACGTACATCCGAGAAGAAAAGGACCGTATTTTAAGAGACAAATAGCACCTTTGTCTTCCCAGCTTAAACTAATTGTTAAAAACCAAGTATAGAGAATCTGAGCACACTGACTTTGCTATGGTCATTGAAGAGATTTTTGGAGGTCGGGTTAGGAGCTGGTTGTCTGAATGACAATCCGGATGTTTTTGAGATTCTACTTAGGATCCAGGTGAAAATCAGACGTTGATTCCTATGAATAAGCTAAAACTCAGATCTAATTGCTGTATACCAATCTGCAAAACTATCAGAGCTTGATCAGGTATTAGTGACTGGAAGCTGAGATCCTTCTATTGTAGAGTTAAGGAGACAAACAATTCCTGTTTATGTCTGCAAATAGTAGATGGATTGCTGTACTTATCAAATATCTTGATTTCCTACTTTTCTGTCTTTGTGAGGTGTTGCCAAAATCACCAACAAGGACAATGCTTATCGTAAAGTTACGTTTGTATTTGGGGTCCCAACACTGACTCTAAACTAATAAAGCATTGGCAGCTTCTGCATCAGTATTAGTGTGCAATGCCCACCTAAAGGCGTATTAAAACAAATACAAATTTCTATTAATTCTGTGATTATGCATTTTCTTAATGCATATAGTTGACAAATGCCGTTCGATTTTTCCAAGTCGGATACTTATCCCTGGTTTCGCATTGGACACTGTTGTTTGAAAGTCGACATTAATTTCCCAGCAAGCTGTTATTCCACTTGGACTCACGTCCCACGGCTAGTACCATGCCATGCGCCCCAAGCAAAACCCCTAATAACCCAGGCAATCATTTGGATCAGTCTTCTTGTAAGAGTAACTATGATGCTTTGAGTATAGAACTGCTCAAGTCAACAACCCCAATAACTCATTTTAGTGTTGCGTTTGAGATAGTATCCTGAGATTAAAACCCACAAAGGTCATTAATGATGGTTTCTGCGAAAAAAAACTACGACAGTTGGCATTCGTTATTCCCCCATGGAGTGGTAACAAGGCTGTTTACGGAGAACACCCCAAGTAATCTGTCAATCGTACAGAGAAACAACTGGAAAAAATTCCCCGTTTAGGTTGTGACTCGAGTCAACCCCCCCCTCCCCCCTCACCCCCACCCCCCCACACCCCCCCCCCCCCCCCACCCCCCCCCCCCCCCCCCATGTCCTCCCCCCCCCCCCACATGTTAAGGAAAATCCTACAAGCCCCATTGGATTGTATCATCCCCCGATAAGAGTGGTCCGAATTGTATAAAAAAACCAACAATCGGACCAAGGAAGGCAAAAAATAAACTTAACCAGGGTGTCCAGCCGTCCCCATCGTTGAGACCAAAGAACAAATATACGGAGGAACTAGTCGGTCGTGTTTGAGTGCGGAGGAATGTCCATAGACACTGGGCGTAGTGAAAAGTGTCCTCTGGAGTGTGGAGGACGAGCCAGCTCAAGAAGGATGCCATGACTCCAATGTAATTATAGTCCCTAAGAAGGTGTAAGGAGAGGTCCATGGGAATGTGGAGAGCGACGTTGATAAAAAGGATGTCCTGTCATTCGGGAATCTAATAGTAGCAAACGACAACGTGTCGTAAATTTGGTAAAGTCAAGGTAAGGGACCCTGAACTCACGGACAACAGCAGCCTTAAGGCCTAAGAAAAAAATGTAAATAGTGTTTAAGATAGTAATAGAGAAGTTCTATAACATCATAAAAAAGGAGGTTAGTCCCAATGTTGTAAATAATAATAATATGTATACGTCTACCTTGAAAAGTTTGCTCTGGTTTATTGGAGGATTCCGGTTACTAAGATTTTATCAAGTAAACAATTGTGTATATAGGGGATGCTACTGTTGATGTGTAAATCCTGGTGCCAAAAATTTTAAACATAAAGAGAAAACTATAAAGATTATGTTCAAGTCCAGCCACCGTGTTATTTATAATTCATGTCGGCACAAATGATGTGGCCTATGGGTTATAATGGTGGGGCTGGGATTATGAATGGTGGTTGTGGCAAGAAAGAGGTTTTGCACATTTGATGAGCTCGGGAGCTGGTTGTATACTCTGTAAGAGAACTGAATTTTCCTAATGCGTAAGATCATTTTAAAATAGCATCTTAATGGCGTCGGGATATCAATGACATAGCTCTAGATATATCTTTAACGAGCAGTTTGTTTTTTGATGTGTAAGAAACTTTTAATGTTGATAATACTTATTGATCTGTAACAATTGTATTTCGTAGGCACCACCCTTGCGTATAGACGGAAGGCACCTTAAATAGGAGTGGCAAACTTTGAATTGGGGGCCCAACATTATGCTCTCCACGTTTACTAAAACTTCTACTTCTAACGCACACTTTCCGATTCGGGTCGGCTCCCAACCCTCTCTAGCAATGCCACTGCAGCGCCTTTCCCTGTCGCTCCTAATCACTTTTGTGCCTTCCTGTGGGCCCACTACTGGGTTTCCCCGTGATCCTTCACCAGAGATTTCCCGTGAGCCCTCTCCTGTGCGTTCTATAGCTTCTTCGGGAAACGGGTCGTACGGGGTGATGAAGGCGATCACCTAGACACTCTTAGCCTGGTACATTCAAAATGTCCAGGTATTATGCCTAAACTGGCCCAGATTGAGGTTATGGTGGGATCTGCTCTCTGCCCTCAAATCCTATGCTTCTCAGAACACTTTCTAAGAGAATCAGAGATGAATATTTTTGTTTTTTTCTGGGTTAGGGTCGTGTCCAGTTATTGTCGGTCCGTTAAGGGGCGAGGTGGCGTGTGCATCTTGGTTTCACGAGGGTCTGAGGCATTGTCATGCTGTTGACGTTTCGAGATTTTGCAAGGAGGGTTCTTGTGAGCTGGCCAGTGTTTCAGTGGATTTAAGCGGTTCTCAGTATTTAGTTATCTCTGTTTACAGACCTCCACATTCAGATTTTCAGTAACATTGAATTGTTCTTTAATTCTTTAACTGATTGTCTTAGTTCTATTTTGAAATCTGGCGTAAGGGTTCTTATTGCTGGTGATTTTAATATTGACATGTGTTTCTGATAATGAAACTGCCAGACAACTGTCTCATCTCATTACTTCTTTTGGGCTTAGAGATACAGTAAAATCGTATACCAGGGAGTTTAATGGGTCTACGTCACTAATTGACAAAATCTTTACGAACATCAATCCAAGTGAGCTGGTCACTCAAGTTGTCATAACGGCAGTATCGGACCACCATGCTCAGGTTGGTGATCTCAAGGTTAATGTGTCTCCTATGATAAATACTCCTAAGTTCAAACTCAAACGCCAAATTTCAGATAACAGCATCCATGTTTTAAGACACTTGTTGGCAAATTAAATGTGGGCTAATGTTCTTAGTTGCACAAGATGTGAACTCCAAGTTCTCACTTTTCCTATCTACTTTTTCATATTATTTTAATTTAATTGCTCCTATAAAGAAGGTAAAATACCAGAAAACCAAATCTTTTACGAAGGTGGTTTTCAATAAAGATTTGCTTCAGCTCCAAGAGAAGGTGATTCACTATGTATTCTCTGACGAAACACCTTGGTTCTGGACATTTCCTTGCGAAAATCTTACCGTGATCTTAAGAAACAGTTTCGGACTAGAGTTTCGCTCTGCTAAGGCTGGGTTGGTTTATAAACACATCACAAAGGCCAAGAACAAAAACAGGGCCGTTTGGAACATCATTAAGGACCATTCAGCCCAACAAAAAGTCTAAGGATTTTACCTGTTACTCCATTAAGAATGAAAGTGGTTCCTTAGTGGTCGATCCGACTGTTTATCTCATGTCAGTTGTAATTCTTTCTTCACCCAGATGGGCAACCGAACGTCTTGGAGGCGGTTCTTGGAATGTTGACGACCCACAACGAGTGTGTCATGCGGATGCGGACAGTTGTACCTTCACTTTTTCCTGTGGCCAACAGATGTTCGGGAAGTAATCGCAGTAGTAAAATCCTTAAAGCCCGACCACACCTCAGGGGCTGATGGGATGTCTTCTAGCCTTCTGAAGGATGTTGCTAAGCAGCTGGCTTGGCCTTTGGCCCACATTGCGAATGCTACCTTCGAAAGTGGTGTATTTTCCATGTATTCTAAAGCAATCAATAGTTAAACCACTACTGAGAAAGGGAAGCCCATATGACATCGAAAACTATAGGCCCATATCTATCGTATCAACGTTTTCAAAAGTCTTGGAAAAGGAACTGTATCTTGTTCGTTTACTGTCGTTTTTTATCGCATAATAATGTCATTTTTGAAAAGCAATTTGGCTTCAGACGTGGCTTCTCGACACTTGATGGCCGTCTTTGACTTCATCAATCATGTTTCTATTGCCTTGGATGAACGTCAGCATTCGTTTGGTGTTTTCTTGGATCTCCGAAAAGCGTTCGATGTTGTCAATCATGGGCTCTTGTTATGGCAAACTACAAAACCTTGGAATTAGGGGTTTGCCGCATTTGACTGGGTGTCTTCATATTTGATGGGGCGTAGCCAGGTGGTTGAAATTCCCTTTGTTGACCACTTCTGGTTGCTTGAGTCATCGAGTATCCTCTGTGAAAACAGTGAAGTCAGGGGTACCCCAAGGCTCTGTCCTTGGCCCAGTCTTATTCCTATTATTTGTTAATGACATCTCATCTAGTGTGGGCGGAGGAAATCTGTGCTTATTTGCTGACGACACATCCTTTCAATATGTCACATAAAAATAGGGAAAACCTGGAATATGAATATTTTTGTACAAGGCAGCTGTCTTCTTCAATGGATGGAAGAAAATCACCTTACTGTGAACACTGCAAAGAACGACATTCCTGGATTTTAATATTAGAGCACCCATGAATGGTGATAGTGGAAGTTCATCCATTATTTTAGGCGATTCCGTTATTAACCTCGTCACAATTTACAAACTTCTTGGGTTGTGTGATTTTGGACTCAAGCCTGAAACTTTCACCTTCACAATGGACAAGGTGTGTGGGAAAATTATGCAGCGGCATATTTTTTTATTACGTAGACTCTCCAGTTTTTCTAGTACTTGAAATTCTTCTGGCTGGCTATTATGGGTGCATTTACCCACATCTTGCTTATGGACTTCCAATATGGGGCTCTGAAAACACAAAGACCCTATACATCTTTCGTTTGCAGAAGAAATCTCTAAGGATTGTATTAGGGCTGGCAAGAAGTCAATCGTGCAGGGGTTTTTTCCGATCAAACAAAATTCTTACATTCCCAAGCCTATACATACTCGAAACCTTAACCTTCTTTAAGAAAAATATGCACATTTTTACCTCTGATTCTCCTACTCATTACAACTTAAGAAACTCCATCTGTATACCTGTACCAAAACACCGTACCTCATTTTTTGAAAACCAGTTATATTTTTCAGCAATCAAATTATTTTAATAGTCTCCCACTGGAAATAAAAGCAGAAACTGTTGTTGGCAAATTTAGAAAAAAGACTTAAGTGTTTTTTGATTGATGGAGAGTTTTACTCTGTAAGAGATTATCTAATGTACAAATAAGATGTTTAGTTTATTTTATCTTTTGTTTTTATTATTATTTTAAAATTATTGACCATTCATTGTCATGCAATGTTAAATTGTTAATTGACAAAATAAACACTTTGACTTTGACTGGTAACAATCTTGATTTCAGCGCTAAAAAATAGAAATTGACTACTATGTAAGCAGCATTAAAGGATCTAGAAAGAACTAAGTAAAAAAGGGGGAAGGAAATATCATTACCCTAATCATGTAATGCAATTTGATATTTAATTTAATTATATTTGCAGGAAGTAAATGTCGACCAATATAAGAACGAAGCATTAAAAATATTATACTATTTCAACAAAAAATATTACTTTTGTTAATATTTATATCCTTAAAAATTCTTTATCTAAAATCTCTTCATTGTTTATATCAGTGTTATTCTTCGGAAAAACCGTTCTTTTACCCAGTTTATTGAAAGAAAAATTAGGTGGTGTAACAGGTACCAATTCTTTATATCAAAATACGTTTTAAAGTAATTTGTTTAAATGCTTGTTTTTTATATTTCTGTATTTAATTTATTTTGATGTCAGGAATAAAGGCAATATGTGAAGTCCCAATTTATAAATCAACCTACCTACTTTTAACAAATATTTATAAGAAACATATTAACAGAGTAATAAATAAAAGCAGCAGGACTAATGCAGCAAGGGTTGAAACAGATTACTACATACATTCTGTCGGAGAATTTAGAATACTGTAAGTCGTACATCTGTTTCATTTATGCAAAATAACCTAAAATATGAATGATATACAAAAGAACAGTAGCTATATAGTTTATAAAACCAAAATACGTTTAATGAGACAAGTATTGATATCAGATACAATTTGTCGGGAATACTTCGGCAGCATTCTCTTTCCTTTCAGTAATTGCTCGTTAAGAATATAATAAGTATACCCGAATTATTTCCTGAGATAAATTTCAATGATTTAGAATAATATCACTAATTCCGAAAGCACTTATAACTCAAGAATGTATCTTTTCAGTACAGGGTTCACCGTCTAAGAGACAGTTATTCGCATCATTTTACAGAAAAACTGAATAAAAATAAACTCATAATCACCAAAGAAGACAAATTCAATTGTTAAATTTTGAGGACGATTTTCTCACCTTCCCTTTTCAGTCATTGCCAAGTCTTTTTTAAAGCACGACTCGCTTCTAGTGCTTTTAACATATAATCTTTTCATTCCCATATAACATATTAAATTCCCCTAATTTCATGTCATCTGACTACAGAAAGGGCATTTGTAACCGTAATCTTACTTTTCTTAGAACTCTAGGGAACTATACTACTATTAAGTTGTATAGACTCTTCATTCACACACAAATTAACACCCACCAGTTAAAACGGTAATACCCTCCCATACAACTGAGCCAGAGTTCCCATAAACCTGACTGTAATAACTCCGAAATCCTTACCTAAGATGCAAATGTAGCATATTCAAATAGTCCAAAATAAGTTTTTTATTTAACCTCTAGAATAAAACTAATGTCCTGGAAAAACATTTTTATTGCTGATTGAGTATTTTGTGATTATACATAATAACCACTACGATATTCTTACTACGTAAATTTTAAATGACTGTTAAATATCAAGTACGCCAATATGAACTGATAAAGACAATTTAATAACGATAAAACTGAAAGCCGTAGATTAGTCAATGAAAATGTTTTAACTGGATCTCGAAAGTACAAGATTGAAGATTCCCATGGCCAAAATAACTAAAATAGTTTTTTATAAAACGTTATTCCGTCTTGATGACCTTTTTGATAAAACCACACACACGGAAATATTAACTTTGATATTGGGTTCTCCTCACCGACAGTAACCACCTCATTACCTCTCTACACCCTCCCCACGTGTCAGGCCACTACTTAATTACTGTTATCTCAGATTACCCCCTGGCTAATGCATGTGCGTGACTTGTTCACCAGGGTTAGATAATACTAGGCGTGTTTAGAAAGTAAGTACAGTTAAAAAAAACAAGTAAAAGCTTTTTTTGCACAATTTTTCATTTCTACACGAATGCCCAATGTGAATGCTAATGGTGTGTGGGTTGGTGGAAAGGCCTCAAACCTTAAATATTTTTGACATAGTTTCCCCCGATGATCAAACAGTTGTCGTAGTTGGTGATCCATTTGAATATACCCTCTTCGTAGAAGGTTCCCGCCAACGAATGTAGCTACAAATGAATTGACATTTGCAGTGCAGTTGCAAAATGTACATTTTAACCGAAAGTTTAGTTTTTGGGTGAAAAGGTTGTTAGTTAAAACAAACGGCTAGTCGCGTATTACGTTTACTTATAACGCAGTACAACAGTCTCGCGAGCAGTTCTATCGAGAAAGTCGAGATATTCTGTGGTAGTTTTAAAAGATATATTTGCACTTTTAACTGTTCAGTTTTTGTCAATTGTGTGTATTGGCCAAGTTTTTTCGTGCATTTATTTACGTGTACGTATATTTAAGTTGCTAAACTCTACGACTCACTATCGAAACATATTCAAATTTAATAGCACCGCGGTGAGTAAAATAGAAATACGAGAATCACAGGTAATCTCAGGCCCGCCTAGAACGATTCTGATTCCAACAAAGGCTGGAGTTCACACTCCCACTCTTGGTTGGCACGTTACTGTCTCTTCGCCTGAAGACTTTCTGGTAGGTGTGAATTATGAATTTATAGAACAGCAGTATAGCAATCTTTTACTTTTGAAGTTATTAAGATTCTTGTAAATTATTCAATTACACATATAATCTTTCAAGGTTTAATTTTTTAATAATATCATATCTTCTTATATTTTTTGTCAAGTTTAGTGACTAGTCGTTAATGATCTATTGACTCATATCGTTATTAAGGCTACTTATAATTTAAATCCTTAGTTTAAATTTTTTTATTAGGAAAACATATGGTTAAAATTTGTAATAAATACTTAAAGTATAGCTTTTAAAACTGAAACAAGGCATTTTAACTTTAGAAACTACAAAGAAACTACTAAGTATCAGCCATATTACGCTTTCGAGATAATAAAGTTTACAATGCAATAACGTAAAAACGCAGGAATAATTTTTTTTGCTGAATATAAACTCACATGGAATGATTTTTATTATAATGACCTAAATTTTGATAAATATTCCAGTTTCAAAGTATTAGTATAGTTTAGTATTAATTAGAATAGTATAATATATTAGTTATAGTATAAATTAATAAACATGTATATCAGTTTAAAAGTTATTCTATTTTATATTTTAAATGAGGTAAAAACGATTAAATATAATACAGTAATAAAACACTATAAGTAAATTAAATAATAACTATTTGTTGAAAGCTTTAGTTGGGCATTATGCAATATCATATGGTATGCAAAATTACGTGATTTATTCCGTTTCATTTTTAATATACGAAAATAGATGTAATTTATTTCTAATATGTAGTTTTAGTAACAAATTCCAGTTGCAGTATTATTTTTTAATAATACTGAATTAAAACATAGTTACTGTTTTTATAAAATTTTAATGACTAAAAAGTAGAAATATAATATAAATTAATTATTTTTGAGTTTAACAATAACTAAATGTTTTAAAGTAATTTAAAACACCGATCCTATTATATCTTACGACATAATATTTATGTCAAGGCTATATATAATGATGTGTGAAAAATATCTGGCTATGTTTAGTGTACAATAAAATACGACTACACAGAGATTATCACAGGAAGTATTTCCAGAAAATGGAATGTTTTTCCTCTCCTGGAAATTCTTTAAGGAGAGATGAATTCTTGCAATCTGAGTAAATGGAGCTCAAAACACTATACAAGGTACAACGACACATCATCTGATAACTCGTCCGCAACCCACAATTTATTACTTTTATAATTTAAACGCTAATATGATTAATTACTTCTAACAAAACGATAGTATTAATTAGTAAGATAATTGTATCAATGAAAATATACTTGTGAGATATCAAGTAGCAGTACCTTAATATTTCAGTCATCAGTACAGTAGTTCTGGACAAATTCAGACCTAACATTATACAATAGCAAATCAAATCTATTCAACCTCAAGGGGCATGTTTCATCATAACCTTTGTCTATTGCTAAATCCCAGCAATAAATTCTATATTTAAAATTGGGGACTAGTTTGTTATAAATGAATTAGAATCCATCTTGACGTGGAGAAGAACTTCTTAAAAGCCGAGGAAAACAAATAGTTACTCTTACTCATGAGAAGTTAAATGAACCCGAGACTAGAGCCAGATATATACAGCATACTACTGTGACATAAAAACACAACTTTGTTGACATTGTGTCCTCACTATATCCAAATAGTTCTGTCTCACTTTTCTTTCCTTATTTTAGCCAAGCTAACTTGAAACATCGCAACTAATTTCTTTTTAGTTGTAGAAGCATTAGAGAAGTGATATGATCTGTTAGTCACAGGTTTATTGAAACAGTTATAAAAGTGACTACGTTTTGGAGTTGTGTGATATTTTATTGAAGAAATATTTAATAGTAATAAGAAACATATTTTTGTGCTTAAACTCTGAAGTGTTTGTTTTAAAAATCTTTAAGTACATAATCTTTAAAATAAATTATTTGTTAGTAATTTATAAATGTATAACACATCTTTGATACTCGTGTGTGAAAAGAATACTGTGATCAAAACTTATTTCCTATAGGTCCTTCTAATCTTCTGTCTGTCTAACTTATTCTCGGTGCCCCAGTAGCGGTTTGCGTTGATGCCTTAATAATGAACATGAAAAAATGCATTTATTAAAAGAATCTAATTTGGTACTAAAATAAACATCTAATTCCTTTCATAATAATCTAATTCTGGTACTACCCTAGGTATTTCCTATGTTTGCAAAGATACTTCTGGCCAAAGTCAATCAGGTAAACCTATTAGCATTTGCATTTGTTGCTTTGGAGAAGAAAATATATGAAATAAGCAGGCATATACTTCCGGTGTAATATACTTTTGTCACTGAAATAGTGTTTGCCTTGTCCTAATTTTAGAAAGTATATACATATATCTATTGTTCTAAAGTTTTGATGAGGTAATAATGTGACTACTTCCAGTAATTTAAATCCACTTACTGTCTGATTTATTTCCGGTACCAGTAGTACGTAGAGTGCTCAATACACATTTGCCTTAAACTTTACCTTCAAAGGATAAGATATGAAAAAAAATAAAAAACAAATCTGCTAGGGGTTACACACCCATTTGAGCTCCATCTCTCTGCATGTTTGATGTATATTAAAATATTTTACATTTATATTAAACCACGATGCATGTTTATGAGAAACTACAACTTTATCTGCGTTAAAATGGGAAATAGGAGAATTAGGATATTAGTGTGTTAAAGGAATTTGCGTTTAACATATGTACAGGGTGTTTTAAAAATGGGTTGTCATAAAACTTTCTGTGATGAGTTAATATTATTTATCATCTGAAACAAAAATGTCAAGCAAAACATAGGTCGAGTAAATGTTTCGTTTAACCACTAGCCGCCATTTAAATTTTTTATAAACAAATTATTATCTCTAAACCTAGGTTTTTAAATCAATTTTTGCAAACAGGTTTGATTAGGAAAAAAGGAAAATAAAAAATAATTAAGTTTTTTAGGGATATTAACAAAAATGGCGTATAATTTAAAGTATTTGATATAAAATTACCAAAACACCAAGTATAGTTATAAATACTTTACTAGATACGAAATATAGGATAAAATTTAATTAAATATCAATTAAAAGACAAGTGATACCTCTCTCAAGTATGACATGTTTGGCGTTCCCGGTTTGAGTAAGTGTAATCTTTAAAGTGGTTGTGCTCGCTTATCCATTGACGGAAAACAATCTGTCTTTGAACCTATTACCCGAGGTTTAAAGACTTATAATAAAACTGCTGCCATATGTTGGTTTGAAAAAAAAATTACGGCTATACTGGGGTTTTTGTTATTTCGACATTAAACTTTTAAAAGGCGCAATTTTGTTAATGTTGAATAAAATAACAGTTTCTTTAATGTCCTTTTATGCAATTATATATATGTGCTTAATTTGGTTAAATTTACAATAACTACTTTTATAGATTAATAATATGTTTTGGTAAAACATTAACAAAATGATGGCTACCAAATAAAAAGAAATTAACAATAAGTCAACATATGTTTATATGAAATGTTTTGTTTTTTCAAAACTATGAGTAAAATCAGCCATAAAAGTTTGTGACATCCTTTTGTGAACACCCTGTATATAAGGATTCATTGTTATATTTTGTATATACGCGGCAGCTTACTATTGCTTTTGTGTAATAATTTATAAAACATGTTCCATTAATTTTCACACAAAATTTAAGTTGCCTACTTTAATTTTTGTAGTTCATATTTTCAACCTCAAAACATTAGTCGGTTAAAAAACCATTGGTATATGGGATGAATCTTAAAATGTACAAGCAAATGGTACTAGTATTACAGATAAATTAGTCCCAACCCCATTAAGAAGTTTTATGACGTAGATAATAGCATGTTGTAACACGCAGACTCTAAATGTGTATAATTACATCTGAATTGCTCTGTAACTGAACTTTAATTAAGACTGCTGCTATTGTTAGCAATCTTTATTTGCTTGGAGGGAAACTTCACTTAAGAATGTTATCAGTATACTTGCATAATGTTTTTAATTTCATGTTTACGTATACTATGCTCTGAAGAAACATGATTCTAGCATATGAGAGAATCTTCCAGATTGGTACTGCACAAATTGACATGGAAGTTGCGCTTTATACGGGTGTATAGTTCTGTACTCATTTAAGCTTTGGAATAATTTAAAACAAATATTATTTTTATTTCTATAACTGAGTCTTTTCACCTATCATAGTGGTTACATATCGGTAAAACTTGTTCAGTTTTAATTTCCATACATATTCTTGCCTAAATGTCACGTAATTTTATACAATTGTATATACTATTTTAGAAAAAAATATTCTCATTGTTTACACCGAGAATTTTTTTGATTTAAATTAATCCATGAAAATTCATAATTTTATCAATGCACGATCTGAAACAAACTACACTTTCAAAGCACAGACTAAAGAATGAATAGCATTTCTGAGTTAAAAAATAAAAAAAATACACATAAAAATTACACGGATAAGTACAAAGAAAGAGCCTTAACATTTAGTATAATTCTATTCTAGAAACTATTCCTAATTGGTTAACCTCGATCAATTTGGTCCAACGAAACTTAATTTTAAGGAGGAAATATATTTTAAGTATTACTATTTTAATTTTATTTGGTAATTTATTGAATATGTTTGGCCCTAAAAAACAAAAAATAATGCTCAAAATGCTCAATAAAATTTTCATTGTTAATCTTAGGTTTTCTAATCTAAACTTTAGATGGAACCTTGAATATTATATTTTAAAGCGTAAAAAACTGACATAATGGATTTGGTTTTAGAGGCACAATGCCAATCTCAGCTTTAAAACAAGACTTCTTAGGATTTATATTTTGAAATATTAGGCCTATTTGACTTAGTAATATTGCAAATTTAAATTATTACTACTTCACAAATATTTAAGTAAAAAGTATGAGAAATCATTATTTATATATTAATTAACATTTCACCTAAATTTCACGTAACTAAATATTATTGTTTATCTATTATATTTTCTAAAAGTTTGTAATACATCTTAATATAATATAAACAGATCTGTTCTGAATTTGGTACATTAATAAAATATTTTGTGTAAAATAAGGAACAAAATAATTATATTGTTATGAATAATAATTATTTCAAAATGGTTAGATAGGGAATGTAAATATATATTTGCCTTCAAGATGAGATTTTTCAATATCTTTAGGTTTTACTTTCGTTTTGGAGTAAAACAGTGTTGTTCTTGATTTTAAGCAGTATGTCTAACACTGGAGTAAAAATAATGAACTCCTCCAAATCACACGTTGTCATTGAGAACATCTTATGGTTTAATCTTATTGTATGTAAGAAGTGTTATAGAATTATAACGGATAGTAAAAGTAACATTTACAAATTTAAAACAGTTATAAATACGGGATTATTATAATTTTATTGTAATTATAAATATATTTATAGTTTGCCATTACAGTTTAAAAACTTTTATAAATTCTATATTAATACATTTTAAAATATTATATGTTTTGAAATGAAACTATTAAAATTATATTTATTTCAAATTCAATATAAAAGATGAATTTTACTGTTTAATTACATTTTCATTTTGCCCAAATAGTTATAACACTATACTGGAATTTTAATCCTTAATGGATATTTATTTGGACAGGTTTCTCAGTGCATTTCCAATTCAAAAATACCAAATTATGATGGTAAAAACATACAAACCCTAAAATTAATTTGCTATAACATTAAGAAAACACTGAATAAGAAGTTTAAGTAAGGGAAAAATCGAATGATCTGTTATATTGTGAAAGCACGTTTATTTATTATCGATAATAATAATATAATAAATTATCAAATATTCACCTGTGGACTGACTGTCGAATATGGACGACGAAGATAACAACCTCTCCGATATTAAAGAGGAGTTGAGCAGAAGACGGCAGAGGTAATCTTTAAAGCGAGTGAAGAATCTGACACTAGCAAATAGTTATCGCCCGATTTCTCTTTTAACAACCCTCTCCGTGTTCCTGAAGAAACTTTAGCTAGTTAGATTTCCGGAGGACTTTAATCTTTCGTACTCGCGCAACCAGTGCGACGTTCGAAGAAACTATTCCATCATCCTTCAACTAACCAAGGTAGTTACTAAGCTGACGGGCAACTTGAAAATGGGCTTGTTAAAACACAGTGGTGACATTATACGTAAGCAAGGTCGTGTGTGACACGAGAGACTTCTCTTCAAGCTCATACACAGTCATTCTCTTGGTGTAAATTGCAACTACTGGCGCCATATCTTAAAGACCGTCGTTTTGCTGTGTTAGTGAACCGACCTTCTCAAATCATCGATCAGTCTCTGCTATGTCCCACTAGAATCAGTCCTTGGACTGATTTTATACCTTTGAAGCGCCAATGAAATCCCACTTATTCCTAGACATTACCCTCTACGCCGATGATACGTTATTCTTCGTGAATCGTGAATGTATATGTGTGTCTTGATTTTATGACTTTCACTGAAAAATTTACTTGATTTTCTTAACGAGAAAGTACAAAAAATTAATTAATGTATAATGTTACGTAGGTAATTGATTATCCTATTAAATGGTAATATATGTGTTTAAAGATATTTAACAAAGATACAACAAAAACATTTCGATGCCACTGAAAATTATTATCAATACGTATAGCAACCAAAAATTTGTGCTCTTCGAAGTTTAGTCATAGATGAATTTTACGTTTTGATCTTACTAACATAAAAAGTTCGATGTTGTGAAAAAATCATACCATCATAAAATGCCGGCTTTCGATAATTTAATGGATTTTTGTGTAATCAAGGATTATCAATTTAATCAGATTTCAATCCCTGGGTAATGTTTCCGACCCGTTGCCCTGGACTGAGCTGCACGTTTAGACTCTGGTGCGATAATTCAGCGCGGTGCAATGTTACCCAAAATAATCATTAGTATTAGAGTTAAAAATATAACGTATCTCAACTTAATACCTACGTATAATTTTTTATTTACTTTTCATTACTCTTAATACTAGTATGTGTAGTTTGTTTAATTTCATTCTTATCCAGACTGATTTGATTAGAATTTGTATAGCATAATTTTTAATAAAATATACCACAAAAACAAATATTGTTACATTATAATGTAAAAGTTATACATTTATAAATTCAGACACATTAAAAGTGGGATATATTTTCCAAGGAACGCTCAATTCCAAACACAAGTATGCGTTTACCAGAGCACAATGTATTTCTATCCGAACTACATCGTTTATAAACATGAGGATATGAATTTAGTGCGTTGTTTTAGTATATAGCAAGCTGTATTGTTTGCGTGAGGGCCGAAATATATGCATTATCTTTCTTTATAAATTTTAGCTATAACCAATCACATAATACAGTTTTTCAGTAATTTTGCTATACATACAATAATATAATTTACTATAGCAGCTAGTTGACTATTTATAAAGAGAAACTCATGTCGAGACAATTTGTTGGATGTAAAGCTATAGCGTGACGGCTGTGTTTAAATTGTGTTCTATTTATAAAGCTAACTTATAAGTGTAAGGATTTTAGTTGGCAGAGCGTCAGTGTCGGTGTCGGCGTGTTTTAGGAGTAGCTATAATTGATTATTGCGTAAGGGTCTTACGTGAGGGAAAATGATAAATAATTTATTAAAAAAACTAGGGCCACAGTTGAAAAATAAAAATTACTGAAGAAGTTTTCATCCTTTGGTAATTTTTCCTAGTAAAAGGAAGTGTCAATGACAAACGAATAAGGAATTGCAATGATGTGCAGAGTATTTTAACAGTTTTTTTTTCAGGACTGGGGCGGCAATCCTATCACAGCCTAGTGGGGCTTACAAACCCTGTGGATTGTATTACCGCACGCTTGAATAGTATGTATCTTTCTGAGGTGTCAGTTTCAGAGGTTGAGACGGCTAAGGAGTACAAATGCCGCTGGAGTGGGATGAGATTCCTTGCACAGTGTTAAAGAAAATTTTTCCTTCTATACAGTGTTGTATTCTCTCACATTTTTAATTCCAGTTTATCTTCAGGTATATTTCCAAACCTCTTAAAAATCAGTAAGATCATTCCAGTCTACAAATCTCACAGTAAACAAACTACCAGAAAACTATAGACCGATTTCAATTTCTATCGTCCTTCTCAAAACATCTTGAATCAATAGTCTGTCAAAAACTTGTGGCTTTCCTAGAAATCAAACAAACATTCTCTCTACTCAGCAGCATGGCTTCCGCCAAGGGAAATCCACTACATCAGCTATCTTCAATTTTATAAACGAACTATAGTTTTTTTTTGGACAATAGACTTCATTCCCTTGGTGTTTTTCTGTGATTTAAGCAAAGCGTTTGATTCCGTTGATCTTAATATTCTCCTTGGAAAACTAGAAAAATATGGAGTTAGAGGTCACTCTTTTCAATTCATGAAGTCGTATTTGTCTGATAGGAATTCAAACCGTCCAAATCCATGATGGCCAAAATAAAGTTTTCTCATCATATAGAGCCATTACTTGTGGTGTTCCTCAAGGCTCTATTCTCGGTCCTGTATTATTTCTTATTTATGTAAACGATCTTCCAAAAATTTCAACAGACCTCAAAGTTACGATGTTTGCTGATGATTGTTTCTTTTCTTGTTTCCAATAAATCCCCACATTTGGCTATATTGAGTTCAAACATCCAGTTGCAAAGTTTAAATCAGTGGTTTCAATTTAAATAAACTTAAATTAAACATCAGCAAAACTAATATCATCCAGTTTCATCTAGGGAACACAAACCAGTTTAATATCCAGGGTCTTATCAAACTAGGAAGCGAGGAAGCCAAGCAAGAAATCTCAGTTAAATTTTTGGGTTTATATATCGATAATAGGCTCACAATGGGGCGGCCACGTGGAACATATCTGCAAAAGGCTTCGAACCATGGGATTTGCTCTCAGCCGTCTCGCCAAGGTCTGTAGCCACGATGTTCTACGAAACAGTACAATTTTCTCACGTTCACGATCAATCGATTTTGAGGTACGGGTTAATGTTCTGGGGTCCATCCAGTGCATTAAATTTTAATAGAGTATTTGTCCTCCAGAAATGGTGTTTGCGAATCATCTAAGGACGTAGGAGATTCGAAACTTGTAAACCTCTTTTCGGTGAATTAAAAATACTTACTCTGGCGGGTCTGGGTGGGGTACGAGCTATGCTCTTTTGTTAAGGGCAATCCAAAGCTTTTTGTAAGCAATGGATACTACCATCAGTATCCGACCAGATCAAGAGGGCTGATATCTGTGGCTGCACATAGTACTAGCGCATTTGAGGAGGGGTCCATACCACTTGGGTGCAAAAGCTTTTCAATGCATTGCCATTGAATATTAAAAATGAGCAAAATCTACGTTTATTTAAAAAAAAAAAAAACTAAAGACACACTTTCTTGATAAATGTTTTTTACTGTGTAAGAGATTTGTTAAGTTAGATATAGTTTTTAGTATTTTGACATGTAATGTAAAAATGTATTTTGCATTTACGAATAAAGATCTTGAAATCTTGATGCTATTTTAACTACTGAAATCTTTATGTTTTTCAATGAATTTTTACTTCGCATATTTATTTTTATACAACAGCTATACAATCAGATACATATAATTTTATGGCAGGCACAAAGCAGGAAATGTGCCAGGCTACTAAGTAATTGGCTTCAACGACGCTCCAAATTAATCCAATTTATGAAGAAGAAGCAGCAACATAGAACCACATTCTCGTCTATGTAGAAAAAAGGTTTTATTCAAAATTTAAATTTTAAAAATTGTTTACAAAATAATTACAAGTTAACATTGTATAGATGAATATAGCGGATAGTTTAAGTTACGTGTGTGTCTATGTCACATGTTAAAACGTAATGTATTTACACTCGGCTTGTTTATAAATATACTTATCAGTGATTTTTGTCTATAATGGTTACCAAACCTATGGACGTGACATGTGTTATCCTAAAATTTTATGTTTATTATACCAAAATGACATTTAATACAAGACTTCAAGGTACACATTCGTGAAATATCGTACGGACAAACAAAAAGATAGACATACAGAAATAAAATATCTCTAGAAATGATAAATTTCGAAAATATTCTGTTTGAATGGCACTGGTTGTTGTATATTATATTTAAACGCAAACAAAGTTACTATTATAAATATCGAGTAATATTATATAATAATATTCTGGTTAAGTATTAAAAATAAGTTCTAGAGGTGTAACTGATGTTAACGGTAAGGAGGATCTCTTTAGCTCTGAGTTGGGAGTGTTGAAGTGACAACAGACATTTAAGGGAAGGGTTGTAGTCATTAAGACCAGAGTCTCGCTTCAGTTCTTCTTTAGGTGGCAATATCGCAGATTGAGTGGCGAGATATTATGTCCTTCACTCACCCTATTATATCCTTTTTCCTAAATGAAATAAAATATGTACCTTACTATTAGTAAGGATGAAATACTAGGATACAGTTTGAGACTAAATTAGAATAGTTCAAAACTAATTCATAAATGAATTTTAATATTTTAAAACTTATTTAATCTAAATATACTTGTGGATAGTGTACTAAGGTTTTGTTATAAAATAAATTTAAGACTGTTTAAGTAGTATTTTTATTATCTTACCATTATGTTTACTAATACTATTCGCTTGTTCATTAAATTTAACCTTTTGGTTTAAATATAAAAGTATTGCTTCCCAAAATTGTTATTAACTTAGATATATAATCTGCAATACGAATAAGTACTTTATTGGGTAATAAGAAAGATTTTAGGTTGATTTATAGGTTGTAATAAAATTTACCGTCTACAAGGATTTGTAGACAAAGTCATATTCTTCATCTTCTTAAGGTTTAGTATATATTATCTTTTTATAATCGCTCCATTCAGGGTGTTTATTTATAATTTCATGTGTAATTTGTAGAAATGGCTGTGCACCTAATCTTGTGATTTAAGGTATTGATTACTTGAAGAGGAGAGTAGATAGATAATTTGAGATTCTGTAAAGACGTTTTTTTTTACGCGTGATGATAAACAATAACTCAGTTGAACCTGCCAAGAGCATGAATATTTAATATAATAAAAAAGTTGTATGTCTGTACTATCTAAATTTTTTGTGTAAAATTAATATTTGTTGTAAATAATTTATTGAACTGGATAAGGCGATATTAAAAATAACCACTTTAATTTGTACCAATTTCAATCGGCACATATGTACAGTATGATCTGTTAAAAGGTATTATTTCATTGCTTTAAACCAAGCAACTTGCATTCTCTAATAACATACAATTTCATTTCCACGTTATTTCTACGGTAGCAGTTTTAATTAATATAAATCTTGTTATTACTATTTTTTCTTATTATTTAAACAGAATTAGTTATCTAAAACATTTAACTAAAATTACCACGGTTTGGGAAAGTAGAGAACAATTTATTAAGTTGAAATTACATTAACCATTTATTTCCTCCAGAATCTTAGTTAGCGCAAAGATATTAATCGGGAATACATGATGGGGAAGAGCTGAAAAAACTGCACAGGTAATATAAATTACAATAACACCAAACAGTTTGAATATATCCAAATTCATAAATCTTAACTTAGTTATTTGATTCGTTGCTAAAACTATTCAATAATCAAATATATTAACACAAAATTTATTCTCAATTATTAATATATAATACAGATACATGGAATTAGTATTTATATGACTTAAATGTATTTACTCACTTCATAAACCATATGCCCGTGGTGCAGAGGATGGAGTTCCATATACAGAAGATTATTTTAAGCCTTTACTGAAATAAGTATTATTTGTTTATAAATAAACGTTAAAGCGATAGATTTTAAACACGGTATTATAAATACAAGATAGAATTGGTTAAGTAAATCATTTCTTTAAAATATGTGGTACAATCAAGAGAAACAAGTTAAGAGTGAAACATGTTGTGTTATCAAATATAATAGAATAAAATAACATCAAATTATAAGTTAATTACTAGCGAAAACAAAGGCACGTGTAAACGAGTGAGTTTAAATATGGTTACAATTTTGTAACCCGCAAAAAAAACTGGGTAAAAGAAATTATCATACAAAAAGAAAAACATACTGAGGGATACCAACATGGTTGGAGATTAGTCTATAACATCCCTCGAGGGAACTATCTTAATCATACATGAAATCTAATTTTTTGGTTTTTATGATTTCGAAGTAGTCGAAGCGATACCTTCTTAGGAAGAGATGGAAATTCAGGTGTGATCATATTTGCGAAATACTTATAATTCGTATACAATCACGGTAGATTTTGACTGCATTTGTTTGAATGTTGGCATGGTTTTTTTAAAACTAGCCTTTTTAACTTATTTACAACTTTAGATGGTTTGTGTTACAGCCAGATCTGTTCTTGGGTCCTGTATTACCGTAGTAGTACAGTCCCAAGACATATCAATGGCGACAAGCCTGGGTTGTGACGTCGATGTTGCCCGTTGAGTATGTGGTTGGCTCTGCGTCGCCAAAAGTAATTTACGTAGTGATGATATAAATCTAATTAAATTCAAACAACCAGGCAATCGTTATAGCGTCACATATATTTATATTTTTTTTTTATATGTTCACTCTCGGTATTTTACCTTTCAAGATATATAAAATTTTAAACTTATATTTACACTGTCCGGCACAGAAACGTGAGTCCAAACATTAATAATAAAAGTCAAAAGTCAATAGACATATCGCTACCCATGAATCTATATCGCGTAACGAAACAAATAATGGATGCAAACACCCGGATCGAAGCAAGACGTCATCGTCGTTGCGTCGCCTGTATACTGAGAATTATTTGAACATAACAATGTGGTCAACGCAGTGTAAGTTTAGGTGTATGAAGAGGGGTTCGCTGTTAACTGTCCTATACGGCATCAAGAACTTGCTAATATTGTGACTTAAAGTAAGGCTTGTTATCGTACTACATCGATTAAACTATTCTGAATTAATACATATCTCTTATTATTTCATATGTATGAGCAGGAAGTTATCTGCGGTTTATTATGATCTAGATGGAGTTTGTATTTCAGAAACCAAAATTTCGGGAATAGGATAAAAATACTTGTTTGCTCCATTCAGGCGTAAGTTTGTGTCAAAGAAACCACATCGCCGCCGAGAGCCACACGTCATTGTCAACCAATATAATGCATAAATGTAAATTAATATGAACTCAGTATTAACAATATTGTTAATTGAAAGAACCATGATATAAATATTATAAATCGAAGATAGGAACTGTTTACAAGTATCTATTTACAATGACTTCTTGTAACTAACTTTACAAAGGTGTGTAATTTATTGTTTCTTGAAACAGATAAGAATAGACTATGATAGTATGCCTGTATCCATTATACCAAATTTCAAATTGATAACTTACTATTGTCATTCAGCTAACTACATAACAGGGCCTGCATTGACGGGGAGCGGTACCAATGGGAAGCTACATTTCAATTGAAGAAGCGTGAAGGGCGTAAGATGATGCATATATGGTTAACAAATTATTAATAACTGGCTTGAAACTCAATAATAACACAAGATATTTTGAAAGTAGGACACCAGAATTTAATAAACATACACTGCATTAAAATAAGGGCTAGGGCAATGATATTAAATTTAGGTTCAATCTACTGACGATTTCAGTTAACCGCAGCATCATGATAGAGGAGCAGTTAATCTCCGTGTATCAAGAGATTTCAATGTTATTTTGCGTCATCCCCTGCACCTATGTCTTGAAGTCCCATTGGACATCATCGTTCGTCGATCTGAGGAACATCGTAGCTGGTCGATATACTGGGAATAATCTGTTCTTGGGCAAAACTACTTTTATTTTACTCTGTTTTAATTAATAAAGGTGTCCTGATCAATTAAATTAAATTATTTCACAAATAACTGTATGACAGTTAAAGAATATATAAAAATGTTATCTTGTTGGTGCAGTTGCAAATCTTTGAAACAAATATATAGATAGTAATTTGTTACCGCTTATTTATTCCAATAAAATATTTTTATATAAGATAAACGGGCCACGTTTCAATCCGAACCAACCATCGATGTAAACGACCCATCTATATTGAGAATAAAGCTTATGGTATTTTAGTTAAGCACTGTTACGGGAAAATCCGTAAAAGATTATTGAAAAAAAGGTGGATAGTAACACTAGTATTCAACATCGTAAAGATTCATATTCTGACGTGCTAATATTGTATAGCTTACTATGTCAGCAAATGAAGTGAACAATAGAATTCTAATTTAGTAGATATAAAATTTCTAACCGCCAGCAAAAGGCCAAAAATTGTATAGTTGTTTTAAAGACGTCGACATTTTGTTATGAAGCCAAAAATATTATAATACTCAAAATTTGAACAAAGGAAAACACCTACCTAAACCGTGGTTGTTGTGTTTTTCATGTTAACCAATATCCTTAATTTTCAATTCTTGTTATGGCCTCTTTAGAATCATTTATAAACGCTGAATCTCCAATTCTATTTATATCTTCATTAACTAAGGCAAGTCCCCCACATTAATCAAGCATATAGTATTGCAATCTGTGACTAAAGATCACCGCCTGTCGCACTGTAATTAATAACCAACTGTTTATAGGCCACCTTGGACTGGTTTATAGTTAAGAGATAATTTGGGTTTTCCTAAATCATTATAATAATATTATAATGTATGTGCTTCCCTGCGTATATTTATTTTTAGTTTTCGTTTGCCTAATAACAATATAGGGTACCAATTAAAAAAAACCATTAAAGTTATAAGGTTGGCAAACCTTTTAAACTGCTATACATGATTAGTTTTAAGTTCTCGTTCTCATATTTTTATCTCTCGAATTTAATACATTTTCTTTTAAATAAGTGCTACCAAATAAAATCATATACTCAATATGACTGTTTCAGATCCATCAAAATAACAACACTCATTTTTTAAAATTTTTAATAAGAATTATAATTTTTATATGGTTTATTTAATAAAAAGGTAAAAAAGAAAAATACTTGTGTATTCGGCATATACCCAAATTTTTTACAAAATAAGTACTTGTCAAGCATAAGATTATTTTCACCCTATTCTCATTAACTAATAAAAATATTAAATAGTTAAGATGGGTAATACACTATTTTGGAACCTCTTTCCGCATAACCTATCGTTTCACGGGATAATAAGAGTTTAGTATTATGCTAATATTAGCTCTTCATTAAACTCATTAAATAATCAATATATTTGAATGTTTACTACAACGTATATTTCAAATTTATTAAAAAACATAATAACTTATGCCTTTTTATAATATTTGCACTATCATAATTGTTTTCGCTGGATAGGCCTTAACTATTATTTAGCTTTTAGTAGCATTTTTTAATCGAGTCAATTAGGATTTCGGAATGAAACACTGTGTACTAATATATTCGATCTCACCGTTTAACAAAAAGTTTGGACATACAAACACAGGGGTCCAAAACTCATCAAACTTCCAATAAGTCCATTTCGGCAAACATTCTTTATTGATATAAATATTATCACATAGTGGATCACATTAATCAAAATAGTGTGTCCTTAATGTTTTCGAGTCATCACTTATACGGCATAAGCCAACACCAAGATTCATTACTTTATTTTCCTAAGTTTTTACAATTGACTCCATTTTGGTTGTGTTAAACCACGACTTTATCAAGTCCAGTTTCTGTCCTCATTTTCTTTTTTAATTCTCCTTCATTAAGGGTTGCTTTCACAATGTAATTTTGAGGATGAAAATTTCTTTCTTCTTTATTTTGTTGTGTCTACCTCCTTATGGGTTTCTATTATCTTAATTTTGGTTTTCCTTCTATGATGGTTAATTCCTATTCCATTTCTGGAACGGTCCTTTCTTCTTCTCTTTAGCCTTCCGTTTCCATAGCGTTTTCGTCAGAAAGTGTTTGAATTTCCATTATCCTTTGAATGTAATGAATAAATGGCAACTCTCTCTTGGTCTCCCTTTTTCCCTCCCTTTTTTGGCCGTTCTTCTGTGAGCCACTGTGGATTTTCGCCGCAAGAGGGGTTTTGTTACGGTTGTGTTAGGGGTTGATTAGCACTGGTTTTTTCTTTAAACTGTATGTAGTGTGTTGTTGGTCCCATTCGTAGAAATAGATATTGTGCCTGATAAAACCTTTGGGCTAACTTACAATTTTCAGAAAACCTGTCTGGCACTAGATATGTAAACTTTTATTTTCATTGTTTAGGACTTTATTGACATCTGCGATGGAATTGAAAGTTTGCGTTACTTTTCAATGCCTGGTCTTCATCAATAACGTCATGATCTACAATTTCAACCTTTTTTATAAGAGTCCTCTTGAATGTATCATAGGAATAAGATAAAAAGAAAACACTAACAGGAATCAAAGAAACCCCTATCCAGAGTGTATAAACGAATGGAGGGAGGTTCTGCTATTTGTTGATGAAACCACAGGAAAGTATCACATAATAAGATTTTTCTCAAGGATTTATTATTGCCATATAATTTCCTTCACTACAAGTTGTCTGGTCAAGAGTTATTGTTTATATTGGGATGTGCGTCTGTTTCATCCGTCAACTTTTTACGTTCTTTTTCGAAAGACACTTTGAAAAGTCTATAGCATACGATTTCGATTCGCACTAAAAGGTCCATCTAAGCCTTTTAAATCCTCATATTCTTTTAGGGTTTCGGGTTTTATCTACTTCTACGTATTTCCCTTTAGAAGGGGTGCAGGGCAGCGGGCAGTTCCATGGTGATTGCCTCCGATTTAGAATCATGGTCTGTTCTATATTTCTCAAGCGAAGCTTCTTTTCCAGTCAGCTTTTCGATTGGTTAAAGCTCAACGTCAAGCAGGTTGGAAAAATATCGTTTGTTGGTTAACATTCGGATTACAAAACGCTACCTAACATACTATCCTACTAGCTCAATGCGACAGTTAATGACTTAATCGAATCTTGATATGATACACATGAGCCTCATGGCCTATGCACGAAATATGATTACAGGCAAAAAAACAACCCAACCTTATTTTGTATGTTTTTTACATAAAGTGTTGAGAAGCTCCCTTCTGTCCTATATACTAATTAAAAAGTCTCCACACTTTCAATCCCAGCCATTATCACTGTGACCTCGATTGCCTGCAATCGTCGTGGGAGAGAAAGCTAATAATAATAGCTAGATGGCGCAAACTCATTGGTACGGGGAAATGGATAGAGCACAGGTGCTCAAACCAAACTATTACTTATACACATGCTGAAAATGTGCACAAACGATTAAGCGAGTAAACGGGCAGACCTTCGGTTCGCCCTTTCTCTTTCCTCTCTTTCGTATATATTCTGTATTTGAGAACCAAGTGGAAGAGATAAAAAACCTTACGTAAATTTTTCGGGCACATTCGTAAATTAGTTTTCGCCTCCCATTAAGAATATTCTGCTTCCAGGGTTGTCCAAAAAATGTATCACTTCCTCTGAGAACACTCTCTAAATATTTATGACACTCAATTTCTTAGATGTCTCGTCTTTATTTACACAATAACTAGCTGCTGTAGACTGCTTCTGAGGTGTGTTGTGTAATACGTTAAGGTTCGCGGATTAAAAAATCAGCAGGCGCTGTGACCGGGTACACACAACCAATACCGGTTAGGGTTATCGTTTTAAATGGAGTTTTGTCTATTGTTCTGCGTCCAAAAAATCCCTGTAAACCCGAGGCTGAATATCTTTCTTTTCTTTTTATCAAAAAATCGCTCTTGCTTACTGAATGGATTCTCAGTCCTTTTTTAAGCAGATGTTCCTCCTTTTTTTGTTGTTCGCTAAATATATAAGCGGGGGGCCTCGCTCAGCCCTAGTAATACTTTTGCGCTTAAATCAGAACTGGTGATTTGTTGAATGGGCGAATTCTATTACTTTCTTATCCAAGCCGCTTTTTCGATATCGAAATCCATGTTTTACACCAATCAATGGCTTGCTCTGTACATCGTTCTCAGGTTTTATACCGCTCTTTTTAGCAATCCTTGGCAGATTTAAAATCTGGGAAAAACATCGAGGAATGTTTCGGGCGTATTGTAGCAAGGCAATACGGCTATGTTGGTTGGGAAGGGTTGTAGGCCTATATTAGGAAATAAAAAATGAAACAAACCTGGAAAATACATTAAATCATATTATGGTTTTTTCTTATGAAGCCGATGTGGTGATTTTCATCCACAGGTTATTTTCTATTTACGGGGTACAACCTCCAGTGACACCAGGGGCAAGCTTATTATTTGAGTTGTATGAGACAGATGTGACGAGAGAGAGGGGTGGAGTTGGGCAAAATTTGGCGGCAGCGGAGATATTGATAAGGTCGGGCAGGTGGGTAACGCAGAGGTGCGAGAGCCCGTTGCAGGGGTCAGTCGTCAGCCCACAGTGCTCGTCCAGGTGAAGACGCAGAAGAGGGCAGGGAAACAGTGTCCCGGTGACCTTGTTGGCTATCTGCCTCTACGGCGGTTTCCGAAAAGGGATTAGTATATTTTTAGTATATGTTGTTGTATTTTTTTTTTGGTTTAATTTGGTTTAATTGTAATTATTTCATCTTGGGATATGGGACTTTTGCTAATAATGATAAGTGGATAGGTTATTTGGATAGGTCAGGAGGAAGGGGTGCTTTTAGATGAGCTGCGCTAGGGGTTCATTTTGCAAAAAATATGTAATGTTCTTGCCAATGCTAGGGTTTGTGGGGAGAATTGTTTTGGTTACATTTTTTCGGTGTAGGGTTCAAGTTTTAATAATTAAAAAAATGCGGTCACAAATTGACTTGGCTGTTCTTCGCTCAAAATCCGCCTCTGGGTACACGCAGGGAGTGGATTAGCCGCGTGTCTA
>NW_025780255.1:0-24308 GCF_021130785.1 Homalodisca vitripennis | reverse complement strand
TTTAAAATTTCATAAACTCGTTGAAATTTAAAAAAAAAAGGTATTATTAACAAATAGCGAAAGCCTTTTTTAGTAATTTTCCCCATTTTTTTTTTTTTTTGGGGTTTAGCCTCATACTCATACAACGCCAACTCTTTTTGCCAAACCTGCCCCATTTCCATTAACTCGGCTAAAGTCTACCTTACGAAGGCGGCATTATAAATTTTTGTTACAACCAATTACAATTAACATAAGGGTGGTTTCTAAAAATTTTAGTATAAAATATTAGATTAAATACATTTAATTATTAAATACCCAAATATATGCAAGTCTAATTTTCATTATACTTGGTCAAAACTGTTTTCACTCAAATTTTAAATACAAATTTGTATTTTTTCATATTACACAATCTTACTTTAATCACCGCTTTCCTATATTAAATTTTAACTCTAGATCTCAGTTTTTATGACCCATGGGGTCACAACTGCACAAAGACTGTCTGTAAAAAACAAAATGAATCCAACGTCGATAAGTGAGTGCGTGCTTACGCCCGCACAACCGCTCGCTAACCTCCAAAGAAGTTTTTAAAATTTCGTTTTGCACCTCTGGCACCAGGAAGATAAAACTGTTCTGCAGGCCAAAAGGTGTGTGCAAATATTGGTAGGGTTAATATTTAAAATTCCTCTATTAATCATTACTTTTGTGTTAGAGTACAAATGTAAACATAGGGAATTGTATATATGTAAATATAATATTACTTATATACTAATTTTAAAAGAGAAGAGCAAAAATCTTTTTACTGCACTGCCCTTTCTTAAATTAAAATATTATAAAAAACTTTTAAAAAAATTTTTCAAAAATTTAATCTCTGAATATTTTTAGATTCGTGGGGGCCATGAAAAATAGTATAAACTATAAAAAAAGGTAAAAACTTTTTATTTCTAGAGGCATTTTAAAAAAATATTTGTGTATTTACTCAAAAATTTTCTAGAGTGCTTATTGTTTTATGTTTTTATAAAGCATTTAACTCGGGTTTCAAAGCCTTTTCTAAATGGATTTATTATTCAGAATTGTTTTCTATTTAAAAAAATTAAAATACATTCATTTTCTCCTAAAGGGTACATTCCTTGATATTTTTCTTAAAACTTAATGAATAAAAAATAACTCTCATATTGTCTGTGCTAAATTGTTTTTATTATGATTACCAAAAAAGAATCCTTTTTTTTTATAAAAATTTTGTTTGTATTAACACAACTGTCTGGAACTTGACCATTTTTAAAACCCCTAAAAATTTTACTTAAAAACGAGTTTTGAAATGTAAATCGAAAGACCTGAAAATTTTTTTTTTTTTCATTTAGGTAATAAATATTTAAATTTAAATATTCAAAACGATGTATTATTTTAAGCATAAAGAGGTTGTACTTATTGCAATCATATAATAAATAAAAATTACAATACGATCGAAAAATTTTAAATTTTACAGTTTTTACTATAACAACGTGCCATTCAACTTTAAAATAAAATGAAAATATGACAACACCACAAATCAGTGGTAATGTTATTGATATGGTGGGGAGGAGTGACCACACTATAAGATTAAGTTAGTGTAATGAGCTCACTATTTACGTTGACGGAATTTTAATATAAATATTTTTACAGCCTTACTAATAACAACGTGCCACTTACTTTAAAATGAAATAAAATAACACACACAAATCAGTGGTAATGGTTTATTGATTTGGGGGAGGAGTGACCACCAATATAAGTTTAGTTAAAATGTGCTCACATTAACGTGACGGAAGAATAATATTTAATTTTTACAGCTTTATACTATAGATCAACGATAGCCACTACTTTAAAAAATGAAATAAAATAACACACACGCAAATATCAGTGAGTAATGTTATTGATTTGGGGGAGGAGTGATACCACAATTATTTAGTTAATGTTGCTCACTTACGTGACGGAAGTTAATATATATTTTAACAGCTATTACTAATAACAAACGTGCCACTGAACTTTCACAATCTTAAAATACTAAAATAACACACGCACAATCAGCGTAATGAGTTTATTGATTTGGGGGAGGAGTGACCACACTTAGTTAGTCTAATGTGCCCACGTTACCGTGACGGGAAAGATAATATTTCATTTTTACAACTTTAACTATAACAACGTGCCACTAACCTTTCTTAAAATTGAAATAACTACACGCAAATCAAGTGGTAATGTTATTGAATTGTGGGGGAGGAGATGACCTACAATTATTTTTGAGTTAATCGTTGGTCTCACTTACGTGACGGAAGTTAAATATATAATTTTACAGTTTTATAGCTTTACTATAACAACTGTGCCCACTTGACTTTAAAAATAAAATACAAAATAACAGACACGCAAATCAGCGGTAATGTTATTGATTTGGGGGGAGGAGTGAACCACAATTAGTTAGTTAATGTGCCCCAACTTACGTGACGAACAGATAATATTCTATTTTTTGACAACTTTACCGATAACTCAACGTGCCACTAACTTTAAAATAAAAATAACACACGCACGCAAATCAAGTGGTAATGTTTATAGTTTGTGGGGAAGGAGTTGACCACAATTAGTTAGTTTAATGTACTTTACTTACGGTGACCGGACAGTTAATATTTATTTTTCACAGCTTTACATATAACAGACGTGCCACTACTTTTAACAATAAAAATAAGAAAATAACACACGACACAATCAGTTGGTTAATGTGTATTGATATGGGGGAGGAGGTATGACCACAAATAAATCTAAGTTAGTTAAATGTGCTCCCAACCTTATGTGATCGGGAAGTTAATAATATATTTTTACAGCTTTACTAATAACACACGTGCCACTACTTTTAAAAATTGAAATAATAATAACACACACAAATCAGTGGTTAATCGTTATTGATTTTGGGGAGAGCGAGTGACCACCAATTAGTTAGTTATAATGTGCTCACTTACGTGATCGGAAGATAATACTCTTATTTTTTACAGCTTTACTATTAACAACGTGCCGACCTACTTTAAAATAGAAATAAAATACGCACAGTACAACACATAATCAGTGGTAATTGTTATTTGAGCTTTTGGGTGGGAGGATGTGGACCACAATTAAGTTAGTTTAATGTGCTCGAACTTACGTGACGGAAGTATAATCATTTATTTTTACAGCTTGTACTATAATACAACGTGCCACTACTATTTAAAGAATGAAATAAACAATAAACACACCACAAATCGAGCTGGTAATGTTATTGATATGGGGGAGGATGTGACCCACAATTATTTATGTTAAATGATGCATCACTTAACGTTGACCGGAAGGTTAATATTTTATTTGCACACAGCTTTACTAATAAACAACGTTGTTGGCCCAGCTACTTTAAAATGCGAACTAAACAACACGCAAATCAGGCGGTAAACTGGTTTTATTTGATTTTGGGTGGGAGGAGTTCGACCACAATTAGTTAGGTTTTAAACTGTGCCCACTTTAACGTGGACGGAAAGATAATATTTATTTTTATACAACTTTCACTTATACATCAATCGTTGCCACTACTTTTTAAGGATGGGTAGTGGGAAGGGTTTACAAAAAAAATATTTTTTTTTAGATTTTCTATTTTTAATGCTGTGCAGTGTTTTGTAGAATGAAAACTTCTTCTTTAAGTTATCTGCTTTTAGAAATTAAATACGATAACTACTAAAATATACTTTTTTAAATAATTAGACAAACATAAGTAATGTTTATAAGTTTTTTGCTTTTAGGTAGCGCCAGAGTAGGCCTCCCACACTTTGTATAGTTACTACTTTTACACAAAACATTTTGGTTGTGGTTTTTGATTTTGTTATGTTGGTAGTATACCAGCCAGTACTGTCTACTGCTAAACCATCTGGTTGTTATTTCTGTAATTGAGGTTGTTTATATTTTACAACTGTCTTAGTCTATGTCCACACATAGAACCAAAAAATTAGTGTTTCTGAGTTTGTTTTCGTTGTGAGTTTTAATTTCCTTGTGAGTTTCCAAGATCCATTGTGTTGTGTTTTGTTGATATTAACAAATGCCTCGTTTTAAATGTTATCTATTATAAGAAGTAAAAAGTACTTTCAAAGGGAATAGGTACACAAAATTTCAAATCAGATTGAATTAAGTGGAATCACGTAACCACCGAAGTGTTGCCTCGGAGGCCTAGGCCTAAGCTCTAAGCATCCACTACTCCTCGAAAGGTCCTCAGTATCTTTCACAAAAGACCAGAGTTTCCTTCTTCAAAAAAACTGAAACTTCCTGGCCTGGTTTACATGACAGGTTTTGAGCCCCAATAGGTTAATGGGTACACTGTATTTTTTAATAGTAGACAAAACCTAAGTGGAGGTTATAAAAGGTTTTGTGCTGATGTAAACATTGCGGTGAGGAGCTATGACTGTGGTCACAGGAAGCGAACGACACTGGACTGTCCTGTAAATGTGTTAGACATTTGAAAGTGTTCAAAATGTCTTCCATCCTGGAGATTCCGTTTCAGGAACTCAGACCTCTTGCTGTGAAAACAATAAATATGAACATTAAACCTTACGATATTATGATTATGGTATCTATGAGAACTATTGGCCGGGGTCCATTAGCGCAGAGCAATATTCTTTGTTCGACTTCTTAGATATCTAACACATCTCCACCCTCAAAAGGTATTTTCTGTATACGCACAAACACTAAATACATGCTGTAAGAAGCATGTGCTATAAGAATAGTATGGCCCTAGCACGAGAAGACAGCATGTCACAGAAATATGGGTGGTAATTCTGTCACACTTGGCAGAGTAGCGTTGGACTGGGGTTCGTGGGCAGAAGGCGCGGCCACAACATCTAAAAAATGGAATTTATGAGATCTGTTACTAGTGTAGGAACCACTTGTAGCCAACAGTTTCTTGACATGGCATGTTATGTTCTATAGTTAATTTTCCATATACTATTGCACTATGGCATGAAAAATTTACTAAGCAAGTTCCTAAGGTCTACATGTCATGCACAAAAAATTTCCAAGGTTCAAGTGGTACAATGGAGAGGTTAGTGGTGCGGTAAAGCTGTTTTTACGACTCCTGTTTTGATCACGAGTGTGCGTATAGCGTAAAGATATTTAGAGGAGACTAGGTGTATAGTAAGGGCTATCAGACAGTTGTATTTCTGAACAGCCGTATATGGTAAAAGATGTCTAAAGATAGAAAATGCTTGAGTGCTAATCGGCCACATTACAAAAACAGTGCATAAATGGGTGAACGAGACTTCGGTCAAGCATAAAAAGGGACTTTATAAAGGGGCAAAAATGTTGGATGACGGATATAACAAAGAATTGGAGGTAAAAATAGGCCTCACATGATCTAGATACTTGACAAGTTGCAGACCATATTTAATGGATTCAAGCCGATATAGACGAGCAGTGTCGTAGATAATCACTGGGATGTACAAAAGGTCATGATAAGGAATAATATGGGACCAATAAATAATTCTTCCATAAGCTGTCGACTCCCGACAAAAACTCCCCAACATGGCCTATGCCCAAAGGGAGCTGATTCTTGGTGTGCCTATAATAAATCAAAAGAACTGAAGCAGTCCTTATAGCCATAATCACAGCATTCCTGAAGCTATCTTACTTGCCATGAAAAAAATATTTACTGACTTGTCAAATCCTGACCTTTTAGAAAAGTGCCTTCATGGCCAAACACAAAACCAGAATGAAAAGTTTTAATAACATAGTTTGGTCAAAAGTTCCAAAAAACACATTTGTTAGGTTAGATACTTTGAAGCTTGGTGCCAATGATGCAGTTTTAAACCTTCAATGATGGTTATTCCAGTAAGTTGAGGGTGTTTGATAAATTAGGACTAAAAATGTCTAAAAAGTCGGTCGACGCACTTTGCACCATGGACAGAATAAGATTGAAGAAAGCAGAAAAGGCAACAGAAGAAATGTCAAAAGCAGCTAGACAGGCCAGGAGAGCTAAGAGGAAGCTGCAAGAAGACAAGGAAATGGATGCTGATGATCCAGAATATGGTGCAGGACTCTTCTAAGCAGAACTGTGAGTAGATTTTCTTTAACGCTCGTTAACCGAAATTTGATTTTTTTTGTACATAGGTACATTTTTCTCAGGGAACTATAAAAGATACAGGTTGAAATTTTTTATGCATGTACACCTACATAATACCAAGTAACAGCACTAGAATTATAACATTTAAATTTGTAGTTGCTGAGAAAAAAAAATTTATATGTAAAAAAGTTAGTCAGAAATAGCATATTAAAAAAAAAATGTTTTTTCAACAATTAAAAAAGATATTAAAATAATTCTAGTAGTGTAGCTTTACAATACATAGAGGTTATACAGATATAAAATTCCAACTCAATATCTCTTATAGTTCCTGAGAAAAGTGTACCTAAAGTTCACAAATTTAACATGGCGGGTATAGGGCCTTCCCACTCCCCTTAAAATAAAATAAAATAACACACGCAAATCAGCGGTAATGTTATTGATTTGGGGGAGGAGTGACTCACAATTAGTTAGTTAATGTGCCCACTTACGTGACGGAAGATAATATTTTATTTTTACAACTTTACTATAACAACGTGCCACTACTTTAAAATAAAATAACACACGCAAATCAGTGGTAATGTTATTGATTTGGGGGAAGGAGTGACCACAATTAGTTAGTTAATGTACTTACTTACGTGACGGAAGTTAATATTTATTTGCACAGCTTTAACTATAACAACGTGCCACTACTTTAAAATAAAATAAAATAACACACACAAATCAGTGGTAATGTTATTGATATGGGGGAGGAGTGACCACAATAAATTAGTTAGTTAATGTGCTCACTTACGTGACGGAAGTTAATATATATTGTTACAGCTTTACTATAACAACGTGCCCACTACTTTAAAATGAAATAAAATAACACACACAAATCAGTGGTAATGTTATTGATTTGGGGGAGGAGTGACCACAATTAGTTAGTTAATGTGGCTCACTTACGTGACGGAAGATAATATTTATTTTTACAGCTTTACTATAACAACGTGCCACTACTTTAAAATGAAATAAAATAACACACACACAAATCAGTGGTAATGTTATTGATTTGGCGGGAGGAGTGACCACAATTAGTTAGTTAATGTGCTCACTTACGTGACGGAAGTTAATATTTATTTTTACAGCTTTACTATAACAACGTGCCACTACTTTAAAAATGAAATAAAATAACACACACAAACCAGTGGTAATGTTATTGGTTTGGGGGTGGAGAGACCACAATTAGTTAGTTAATGTGCTCACTTACGTGACGGAAGTTAATATTTATTTTTAACAGCTTTACATATAAACAACGTGTCACAACTTTAAAATAAAATAAAATAACACACACAAATCAGCGGTACTGTTATTGATATGGGTCAGGAGAGACCACAATTTGTTAGTATGCACTTAGCGTATCTTCTTGTAGTGTATCTTTATGTAAACTCGTACATGAAGGAGATGGACGTTTGGTGTTTACTGCTTTGCTAACTTCGGCTTCGCACGCAATTTCGTAGGTTTTGCACGCGTATGAGCACTTCTGGTTCAAAACAACTACATTTTCCACTCTAGTCATACGTTTGCCTTGTTTGCCACAATCAAGGGAGTCCTCTGGGAAGCGTTTATATTCATAGTTATTGTAATTTACTCCGGTAGATATGAGAAGTCTACTTCCGTGGTTTCTTGAATTGATAGTTAAAGTTTAGATAGTAACTTTGCCTATGATATATATATATAATACTTGATATTTGTAAAGGTGTACATTCAAAAGTATATTTTTGTTAAAACATTTAACTCACTTATTTTGAATTATTTTTTATTTTGTACTCAATAGCGGTTGCGTAAAGGGTTAAAATAGGAAGTGTTGGTACTATCAAGCTACTCTAAGCTTTCACACTATAAAATGAAAACAGAGAAATGTATACTCGAGAAAGCATAACAAAAACACTCATTTTCAAATGTAAAAGTTTATTAAGATTAGGATTTTCTACCTATAACAGTTATTCTACTTAATTATTCAATAACATCTTGCACGGGTGATCGGCATTGTGTACGTGACACAGAACTGTGTTCTCAGGGCGGATCATTAGAGCACATCACATCTCATAGCTGATATATACTAGTAATAGTAGATATAAATATGGGGTTCCTAGCGCACTTTTGGAGCCGACCGAAAATCAATAGAAATTCCTGTTTAAAACGACAATAAACGAATCTGTAAAATCAAACAGTAACTCACGAATGAAAAAATTAACCGAATCTATAGCTGTTTGCTTATACTTTTCTTGAGCTGTCAAATCAATCTATTTGAAATGTCTGCTACGAAATAAACTATAAATTAAAACTTATAAACGGAAATGATGGAATTTGCTAACAATCACTCGAGAAGTCCGGGGAGAATGTGAGTAAAACCACATTTCTTTTGACGAGGTTCTTCATTTAATTTCTCCAAATGTACTATAAAATCATCAAAGATTTTAGGCTTAAAATCGTAATCAAAATTCAATATCCAAATAGTGAAAGATTATAGGTAAAATCTTCTCATAATAAACATGTGTATCGATACCTACAAACCTAATGTATTCTTTGAAAAGGAAAATAATTTTTTCAACGGTTATAAGAGATAAGTAAAAAATTTTTATTCTGTTTTCTAAATTCTGTAACAAATTTTGTTTGTTTTTTTACCTCCATATTGCAATTTTGTAAGCAGATTATTCAAATGTGTTAGTTTATTTTCGAAATTTCTTAGGGTTTAGGTCTTTCGTACAAAATTAAATTACAATCTCTACAAACTAAATATCTTTTATCAATAATTTCTCCTCTATTATAACACTTGTAACAGTTGGCATTATACTCTTCCATTTAAACAAAAAGATTTTTTTGTTATAAATGGAGATTATGGAAACTAACTCTGCCGAGATATAAATTTTTTCAACGCAAATGTTTATGTTTATATTTCAAACTACCGAGATAAAAAGAAATGATTTTTATTTTATTATTCAACTATTTAGGATATTTTGTCTATGATTACAAAGATTATTCCGGAAGAAATCGAGATTTTTCATCAGCGAAAGAGTATATTTTTGAAGTTTTAGAAGGAATGAAAGAGAATAATATGAATTTACCAAATTATTTTTCTTAAATAAAAAATCTATTCTAGTAAAATAGTCATCAAACAACATGAACTCTCCCAAAATCACTTCAGTTTCTAGCATTTAAAGAACTTACCACAGGAAATAGTTATAAAGACTTTCTTTGAATTACCTAAAATATGTTAAACAAATGTTGATATTTTCCTTAAGTGAAAACGAATCCTTAAATGAAAACGAATTCAGAGAACTTTTAAGTACTAAAAAGTGTTTCAATGCAATTTATTACAGACAACTTAGATAGTATAAATATGTTAAATGTAATAGGAGATTTTAAATTAAATAATAGAAAAATAAGAAAAATATTCCGATTTTTACAAAATAAACTAAAACACCAACAATCTGACATTTTTCATCGCTTTTATGCTAAATTTCATTGTTTATTTGTTGAAATGTTGAGAAGACAATATCCATACTGGCCAAGAAATATGCATACAGCTAGTTTTTTAACAAGTCTTTGTAAACAACAAAGATTTATCAAAGGAATTTATAAGAGATCACGCTTTTTGTTGTAGATTGGGATAAATTATATGGAAATAAACATTTACGAAACAGATATATTGTGTGTGTGTGATTCTGACGAAGAAAAGAGAAACGTTTGCCATTCAGCAATTCATTACGATATAATGAAAGACATACAAAATGAGTGTTGTTAGTGTGCGTGTTTTTTGCGATATCTACTTAACTTCTAAGAAATTGGGAATGGGAGGAGATAGAGAAAGGTATCACATATTTTATTTCAATCAACTCTAGATTTTTGTGACGCGTCTGCTTTTCAGCTGAGCAGCGTTTGTACCACTAACGCTTAGTCTCGAATCACATTTTATTGAAACATGTGAGAGGCGTTTGTGTCACTAACGCTTGACCTTGGTTTGCTCACGCCGTGAACAATGACCTTGCTTTGCTCACACCAAAATGACCTTGCTTTGCTCACGCTGTGTGCGACAATGAAATCACGGTTAAAAACACTTAATTCTGTATTACAAATGAACACTATTTTCACACAATGTTTTTATCACAGTTTAGAATGTCTAAAACAAATTCACAATCTTCTTGCAATTTTTCCTTTCTTCGAATCATAAATATAATAGAAACTTATTAAATATGAAGGACAACGCCCAGTGGAACACACTTCACTTCACTTTTAAAACAAGAAAACACAGATCTTCACAGCAATCTTCTTACATTATAAAAGTCATATCTTCTTTCTCAACTCAGCTCACAAATACATTAGCATCTTCTAAATGATGGTATATCTTGTTAAATTTCGTTAAAATAGAGGAGGATCACACATGGCTAGCTATGAGTGGCCAACGCCCAGCAAGAGATGAAAATTTTTTCCGTGTGATAAACGATTATTGAATATCGAAGTTTTATCGATAATAAAAATCGATGGTTGCAATCGATATTAGAACTGTTATAGTTTTCCAATGTATATTAAATAAGTGAATATCAATATTTATTTCAAACCTTGTTGTTCAAAAACCACTCAACCGATTTTAATGAAAATTTGGTACACATATAGTAAATACTTAACTCTTTCGACTTAACTTATCCATAAGGGTGAAATCATCCCCTATTTCTTAATATTTATAAAAAAATATAAAAAATTATCAGAAAAATCTGAAACTTCAAAAACAAGCGAGTTCAACTTAAAATTTCATGAAAATAACAAAATGTTCAAAATCTACCACCATCATCCCTTATCTTAAAACTCTTATATATCGAGAACTATTGGAGCTTTTTTGATGAAATTTGGTATATAGGATCAGTAAATATTAAAATATTTTTTAAAATCATCAACTTCCGGTCCATGACCTTGAAATAGTTTTTTTTTTCCTAATATCATCTTCCTATTTTTTCAAAGTTTTTTAATGCAATTTAAAAATGAATACTTTTATCAATGTCTTTAACAATTCTGTAAAGTTTTTAAAATTGTCCGATGAATAATAGTGAAAATAACGCGATTTTTTACTGAATTTCTCTAATATCGTTCTTAATCACATCATAGGCTAAAAATTTCTCAGAAACCACAACCACATAACATGTCGAGTTTGTAACAGCATTTTGAAAATCCATATTGATAATTATATCGTTCTTTGAACCAGAAATATTTGTCAAACTCTTTGTTGTATCAATGACATAAATAGGTCTATTCGCTAAAAATTCTTTAGGATTGTAATACATTTCCTTATTATTACAGTAAACTTTCTTAAAATCTTGATACATCTGATACATGATTCTGAAAAGACCTCCTGAAATGTTTAAATTTTGTAATTCATCTGGATAATAAGAACCGTTCAATTTTACTCTGATATTTTTTACATCCAAACTATCAAACTTTGAAGGATTTTTTTCTTGATTATTCTGTCTATCTGTTTGAAAACCTATGATAAACGAAACTTGGGATTGAAGATATTTCTATAAATATTTGTAATATCGAACGAATAAGTTGTTCCGGAAATACCTTTTTGTTCAATACATTGCCAATCTAGAAAATTAAACATAATGTTTTGACTTTTTGTAATTTCATCAATCAACCTAATTTTACTCGTGGTTTTATAATCAATCATTGGAACTCTAATAAACAAAATCTGTAATTGTTATTTTTCCATCAACAGGCATAACATTTCCAGTGTTGCAGTCTTCAGAATCACATCATCGTCTTCTGCTCTTATAAAACTTAGATAAAATCCTCCTTTATAGATCGGAATAGTAACATTTTCAAAAAATCCTAATCCAAAATGAGATAAATTTCCAGCTGCTTCAAAAACACACCAAATTTAAAATCTGATTCAAAGCCATTAGAAGTTTGAGAAATAACATCACTTTTTGAATACGAAATAGTTCCTTTAATAGTGCTTAACTGACCACAGTTTTCGACTTCTTCTATCAATTTTATTGTGTTTTCTTACTTCAATCTTAGAAAATAAAAACGGTATAAAAATTATCGATTAATCTAACATTATCAGTTCCAAGATATGCTTGACCATCTTGTTTTGTTAAAGTTCCAGAAATATAAAAAAAAACTGGAAGTTAGACGAGCAAAAAGTTATCTCCAAAATCAATATTAAACTCAGTTCTTTTATTCGGTTCATTCAAATGTTTGTTTACTAATTGGATAGAAATTTTTAAACTCCGCCCTTTCAATAATCACTAGCATATTTTCTGTAGTCCGCCATTTAATAAGAGAAAATTTAGAAATTTTAAACATCATGTATAAGAAAGATATCATTTTTTCATCGATCTAATGTACTTTTTTATAAGAAAAGATATAAATTAGAGTCATTTTTTTAATGATCTACTTCGTCATATTCAGGATTCTCTTCCTTAAATTTTGCGATCTCGGTCACATATTTCAATAAAATTTGCACAGGATAGTAACCGCTATCTATAATATTGTTCCAATCAACTGTATCTTTATTTTCATCCAAAAACTTTATACTCAAGTGTTGATAGAGACAAAGAACAGACATATGATCTTTTAATTGATAATGTATATTTTCTTGAATGAACTCTGATGATAAAGTTTGATATTTAGCAATGTTATACCAATTCAATTTGTTTACGTATAATCTCATCATATCTTCGGATAATTCATATTTTTGAGAAATATCATCCCAATGTTCTTTTTTCAAATCTCTTTCGTGTTGCATTATAAAAAGATCGAAAGCACTGTAATGTCCCGCCATCTCTATTTATTAAGAAAAAATTTCAAGTTTTTATAAATTGGCTCTTTTTAGCGTTACATTCAGCACATTTTCCAGAAACTCTTTTAACTCCATTGATATTTTGCATAGTATTTTATATCATTTGTTTCAGTTTTTTCCTTACATCTCACACAGTATATGAGCGCCATTTATATAAGGAAATTTTTATCATGCATAAAACCCTACGTGAATACCTATTTCAGTAAGATCTTCCTCGAACTTATTAATTTTTTCTTCTAATTTTTGGAAATTTGACAGCATAAAAGAATCATTGTATTCAACAAATTTATGACCAATATTCTCAAAAGTTTTCGTAGCATCTAAACTAAACTTATCAAAAGACTCTTTAAATTTAGTAAGTTTTTCATTAATTTCACCAACATCGTCTACTGATCTTTTACTTCTTTTCATCAAGTTTTTCATAGACTTCTGTTGTAAAATCTTTAACATGCTGTTTATGATTCTCGTAATTTTTGTTTAGTTTCATTAAACATTTTAATATGATCTTCTAATTGAATCATTACAACAACATCAAATGGATTAATTCCTTTACTAACACTGCTAAATTCTTTTTCCTTTAAAATCTAAGGCATTTTTAACATTCGGATCATGTAAATCAACAATATCGATGTTTTCTGATAATTTTAGAGGTTTTAAAATTTGTTCTTTAACAACAACATCATGTTTGTCAATACCAGGTCGAAACACCGACAATTCTTTTTTTATTAGCCAAACTAACATAATTTCTTTTCAACTTTGATCGCTTCAGTAATTTTATCAGCTTTTTCGATATGAGACATTAAATTGGTAAATATTTTTTTTGCACCATCTTCAAATTCTTTTTTCAATGTTTTTTATTTTATCAGCAACTTCACTTGAACTCATGAAATTTGCAAGTTTGTTATCATATTCTGCTTTAAAAATCTTCAATCTCGACAGCAAACATATCTGAATCTGGAAGGTTTTGTAATAAATTTTCTAACTTGTTATCAAACTCATTTCTCAAACTATCAAAATTCAAACTATTATCTACATTTTTGAATAATTTGTGTTCCAAATACGTCAAAAATATTTTGTGAATCCATATTTATTAAGTAATAATTTGTTAACAACTTTCTTTAAAATCTTTACCATCACTCAGTTCATTCAACACAAAAACACATAAATGACCACAAATTGGGGGATCTTTATAGTCTTGAATCTGAGAATCATTGTAGTAGACGCTTGATTTTTTCAAATATTTAATCAATTCTATAGGTGGTTTTGTCCTCAATTCTTCCATACGAATCAAAATAACATGCATTCTTATCATTTTTATAATAACAAATCCAATGCGTTCCACTTCCCATAATCGAGTCTAAATTCACAATTCCACATTCAAAATTTTCTTAACTTTTTCAGGTAATGTATCTCTCATGAAGATTCCTCTAAAATGTTTAATATTTTTGCAGATTTCTCTTCCAATTCCCCGAATGTTAAAGGTTTGATTTTTTTTTTCAATGTTTGATTTCACGTAATTCAAAGTTTTTTCATCTAATCCAGATCCTGTAACATCTTCCAACTCTTTATCTAACCAATTTAAAATGTTTCGAACAATAGGAATCACATCTTTTTTAACGATTGGAGCAGCTTTACGAAACATAAGGAACAACATTTTTAAACAACTGGAATATTTTCTCCAAAATCTAATAAATCTTTCAAAAGTCCACCATTTTTAAGTTCTTTCAACTGATTATAAGAAAATTCTATTCTGGTTCCTTTATTGTTTTTCTTATGTTTTTCGAGTTTATTGTATTGTCTATTTGTTAAAAATATCTTATCTTCGCCATTTTTTAGTTGATCTATTTTAAATTGAATACTAACGGGTATTTTCTTCTTAAAAGCGGATTTTATTTTTTCTTTCTGATTTTGCTGAAATTTACGTTCACCTCCATTTATATAGTTAAAATTTTCAAGTTCTCTTCGATTCCCATTCCTAGTTTTCTCTTCAAAAACATTGCTCCAGCTGTTGGAAGCGCAACAAATCTTTCACCTAAACTAGCATCTTTTGATAAAAATCTATCCATTGCTTTATCTTGCAAAACTTTATCTGCTATATGTCTGGAATTTGTGTCTCTATGTTTTGCATAAAAAATATCGTGTTCCATAGCAGCTTGATCTAATTTATTTTATACCAGGATCTCCTCTTTTTAGTCTTTTTTCGAGTTTTTTGTGCCAGGCCCCAGATACTGATAAGTTGGTACGTGTAATTCAAAAGGTAAATTGTTGATAAAATCATTCAAAAGTCCACTACCCTCAATCATAGATGAACTTATTGCCGGCAAAATTCGTTTTAAATATTTAATTCCATCAGGTTTTTCAATCATTTCGTCAAGTTTGTTCGAAATAAAATCTTTAATTCGCTTTCTTTTCATTCAAAAAATTGTTATTTCCAGCCTTCTCTTGAGCATAAATATAATTAATAATTCCATCGAGTTTTGTCAAATCGTCGATATATCTGTATTCAATCTTATTATCACTGTATTTTCTCACACCTGATCCTTCGATTCTTTTTTCCCAAATTGGTTTAATTAATTTAATATATTTTTTACCTCTACTTGACTTAGGCTTCTTAGTAGATGGATCATTATTTTTGTAAATTGAGTCAGATTCCCATAAAATTTCTGTATACTTTTTCAAATCTTCTTCAGAATATAAATTATCTTTTGGAGCGTCATAGTCTGTTAATAATCTCCATAAACCTTGAGTTCCTTCATATGTTTTTTCATTAATAATGATATCATTATGTTCAAAATTAACGGGCAAATTTCCAATCATAAAACTTTTCTTTTTTCTGTCCCAATACAAACCAAATTTATCATCCTTTGCTCTAGGAAGAAATTTTTTACCAATTTCACCAATTATTATATCCGTTGTTCCAGGACTTATTGGTTCAACTATGGTAGAGTCTTCAATGATTCGAGGTCTAAATGGTGTTGAAGATGGTAATTTTGGCAATTCAAACTCTTCTACTCAGATTCTGGAATTGAAATATCGGCAAATTGTCGTACAACTGGAACCAAATTCATCAAATTTTGATTATCGCTTAAAACATTTTCAATTTTGCCCTCAACGTTTTTTATTGCAGAAGTTACAGGTTGATTGATTTTTTGAATAAAATTCTTGTTCTTTTTCATCAATTCGAATCTGTTCTTTAAATTCTTTGATTAATTTCTTTTCGATTTGATCAAGTTTTTTCGCTTCTTCAGAAGTTTACGTTCACCATTTAATTAGAAAAATTTTGAAACGTGAACGTGGAACGTAAAACGTGAACGTGGAACGTAAAAACGTGAACACGGAAACGTAAAACACCACGAAACGTGAAACACGAACGTGAAACACGAACGTGAAAACACGAACGTGAAACACGAACGTGAAACGTAAACACGAACGTAAAACATGAACGTGAAACGTAAACACGAACGTGAAACATGAACGTGAAACATGAACGTGAAACATGAACGTGAACGTGGAACGTGAACAGATTTACCGTTTTTCTGTTATTTTCATAATGTAAATAAAAATTAAAAGATAATATAAAAATAGTTGTAACAAATATTTTATCAAGTAGATTTGTCAGACCACTGAGCAGCATTTATGTTAGAAAATTTATTCAAATATTTTCCATTTTTTAGGCTTCAAAGTTAGATTAATAGTTAAAAAAAACACCGTAGTCTTCTTTCCAAATTTTATCACACAACTCAATAAAGTGGTTAAAAACTCATATCAGATCCCACATAATTGTTATAAATCTTTCTGGAATAATGATCATCTTGTTTAAAAACACACAACATATTCAAATTATTTCTTATAACTTGTTTATCAACCTTTGAAAAGCATTGAGAAAGATAGATACAAGATATGTTTTTTGTGACGAGACATTACGAAATATTCTTTAATAACGTCTTGATTTTCTAAAATACAATCATCGAAAACGATTAAAGAATTTGGTTTACATTCGCTTAAGTGAACTATGTCCTCGGAAGCATTATAAAAATGTGATATTTTTTTGTTTAAGTTTTTCTCAATATTTTCAAATCTTTCTTGTAATTTTTTTTATAGGCGTCTTGTTCTAAAGATTTACTAAAAACATACAAATTGGAATAAAGGAATCAACCTATTGTAGATAAAATTCAATAATAAAGTTGTTTTTCCACATCCACTTGAACCAACAATTAACAATCTGATTGGTTGATCTTTCTTATTTTCTTCAAACGTTTGAAGTTTTATCTGATCTTTTTTGCTTTAAAAATTTCTCCATTTAAATAGCGAAAATGAAGCTGTTCAAGTTGACTTCAGAAAGCTCTCAATTATTTTTAAACTTGGAACATCCTATACACTTTAGAGGAAGAATCAAATTATTTTATCGGTTTAAGCGGTTTTTATTCTGACAATTTTTGTAATAAATATTAGTGAAAGTTCTTCCTTATTGTATAGGATTTAGTGAGAAGAACATAACAAAATATTATGGTTTAAAACAAAGGATATTATACCTTCGATCAAATAAAAAATTCCCTTAAAAATTATCTGAAAACATTCAAACAATCAGATAAATCTTTAAAACTTTGACGAAAACAAGGTTTGAAATGCAAAAAAATTATCTCTCTAATAAAATTCAAATAAAATCACCAGTAAGAATAATGTTTTCAGCAATTATTGTAGATTTATTAGGGTTTGTTCAAGAAACTATTGAGCCAAATCAGGTATATATAGGAAATAAAACGCCAAAATTTAGACCGTTTGATGTAATTGAAGTACAGTTGTAATCTCGTTGAACCTAGTTTTGAAAACTCATACCGAACATTTACACAAAGAATCTGAAATTTTTGTACACTTTTTTCCCAAATGTTGCTTATTGGATCAAAAATCAGTGAAAAACCGAATGAAATCGATTATATTCCAATTAGAAAAAATATTAAAAGAATTCAAAAAATCGTTCTAACTATACAAGACTCTGAGGGAAAATTTATTAAATAATGAGAGTAAAACAACAATATATTTAAGATTGTCGAAAGAATGATGAATCAAGGGGGGAACGAATCGTTCTTACCTTCAAACTTTCAAAAAAACACCGTTTTTATCAATGAATCTGGGCCCTTTATTCTCGAAATAAAAATGTTTCTATCTAAATGGAGACAATTGTAGATCTAATAAAATAATCAACTCAAATTCAATAATACAGAAATTTTTACGATTGTTGACGAAAATAACAAAATTTGGTTCAAAGCAAAAGATGTTGCAGAAATTTTTAGAATATGAAAACACGAGGCAAGCTATCATAAATAATGTCGATAATGATGATAAAAACAACTTTTGTATGTATAAATTAACAGGAGTCTATCCCATAGACCCCGAGAAACAAGGGGCTATTCGAATGGCCCCTTAACAATCTTCATCCTGACACTGTTTTTATCAATGAATCTGGACTTTACGATGAAAATGTTTCTAAATTTTATTAAACTCTAGAATTATGATATTTTTGTCTGTAAATGTTTTTGAAGATAAGGTAACCATTGAATGATTCGTCCACACGCGCAAAGAGTCGGTTTTCTTTTGACTTTTCTCGTTGAATTCTTATATTACAATCTTTACAATATGCTTTGTTTTTTTATCTCTACTATAATGCCAGTCGTAAAATTTGGAAATATCCTTAATTTCTTTACAAACGCAACATTTTTTCTCTTCTAACGTTTAATTTTTCTATTTTATCGTATAATTCTCTCTCATATTTTACTACGACAAACTTTACAATAATAGTATAAATCCACCTTTGCTTCTTTTATCTTGAGAAAACTTCGACAAATCTTTAAATTCTTGACACTTTATACATTTCTTTTGAGCCTCCATTTATATACAAAAAATTATAGCTTTGACTTTCCTCAATTCATATTCGTAAAAACTTCCAGTTATTTCTTCATTATTTAAATCTTTTTATACTATAAGTTACAGGAATCTGTGTTATTAATTTGATAAATCACAAAGATTTCTCTTGACCAATTGTTCTTATATTTGTTCGAAAAATGTTAGTTTTTTTTTTACTAACAATTCTTACATGATCATTGACTTTAAATTTAGTTTTCGTGTGAATTTCTGGTGGAACATACTTGAAAACGGTCTCTAATAACTCCTTTTCTGCATCTTTATCTACGACTTTGGGCTTCATTTTGATTGTGCTGTGAACTGTATCGTTATAATTGTTTACGATTTTTTGAAGAATATCGATCCATTTAAAAGTTTTTATTAATCTCAAAAAATTACTTTCATCCTTTCGTTTTTGAGTTCTGTTATATCTCTCTACAATACTTGATTTCTCTTCGTTTTCAGTATGATAAATCTTAATGTTTATATTTCCTCCAAAACATCGTTAAAATTCTTTATTTTTAAACTCTAAACCCTTATCTGTATGAAGAAGATTCGGAGGTTTATGCCCGATCTTTATAGCATCTTTTACTATATCTTCGAAAGCTTTTGAAACATCCTTGCCGTTTTTTCTTTTGATAGCTCTTGACCAAGCATATTTTGAGAAAGTATCAATAACATTTAACATATACTTAAATCCATCATTTTGATCTGAATAGTTAGACATTATAACTAAATCTGCTGCCCATAAATCGTCAATTCCTAAAGTTATAATTTTTCTCTTTTTAAACTTTTTTCGTACTGGTGCATGAATTTTCTCTAGCTTCAATTTCTATATCTTCTTTATTTCTTCAATTCTTTCTTTACTTGTTTTTTCATAAGGATTCTTTATAAATTTACTCTTATTTGTCTTACATTTTGAACATTTTGCTGCAATTCTATACAACCCGTTTTGAGTTTGAACAATCTTAGAATCTATATTTTTCGTTTTTTTCTTACATTTGTGGCAGTGAATCAAATCATCTTCCATTTATATATCAAAGTTTCCAACTTTGTTTTAATTCGTCTAATATATCAGATTTTGCTTCGCCTTTATATCCATACGGTACTGTATCGATCTTATTTTCTAAGGACAATTCTCTTATCATCTTTAGCGTTCAGTGCTAAACATTGTTTATAGTGACGGTGTACAACTCATGTTTGTAGCTTTTGATTACTGTCATCTCCCTAAATTCTTCTTTATCTTCGAACAAACATTTCTTCAAGTTTTCGATATTTATTGTTTTATTTACAACGCTTCTCTTAATCCCTTTGCATCTTACTGGATTTTTGTCTAGATATTTGTACGAGTAACATTTTCGATCTCAATCCACAAAATTCTTCTAAGATTGCGCTATTTAGCTCATCTTTGAATTTCCCTATTACTTTCTTATTTTTAGTAGTGAAACATTCGTGATCTTTTGGATAATCACTTGTATCAAAGTCATCTATATTTTTCTTTAATAATTTTAAAAGGATCCTCGTTTCAATTCTAGGAAATAACTGTCTGTATCCATGTAACACAGATTCAAATCTGGATCAAACTTCTTTAATTTATCGTAATAAAACTCATACATTAACAATTTTGATAGGTCAAGAACTGAAAAATCCTACATAGATCGGTTTGTTAAATTTAACCTTTTGTTTATACATGTGACTCCGCTATACAGTTGTCGTCAAAGATATTAAAGCATTTGAAGTTTGTTTTCTTGGCCTGTTTTCATTGAAAATTCTTCATTTCCTAGTTTGATATCACATCTATTTCGCACATTTTTCCATACTTTTTCCAAAAACTGAGTTGTTCATAAGCTTGTAAAAATCTTTCTCAAAGTCACTTGTAGCTTTGGTTCTCATGTTTGTGTTAAAATCAATGTACTTTTTCATAAAAGGCTTCTGATCGAATGCTATAACTCTATTCACATGTTTCAACACCATCCCTTGTTCGAGGTAAAATTTCAAATTTCTTGAATGAACAACGTATTCAGTTTTTATCCAGTAAAGTTGTGCAAAGTTTGTTTTTATAATGTTCGGGAGCAAGAGGTAAATCCTTGTGATGTTCATGTAAATTTGTTGGATATCCTAGATCAACTTCGAGAATATAGCCATAATCCTTCGTCGCCAGTGAGTTCTAAAATTGTTTCTTGCCACTCTTCTTTTGTATATGTTTTAGGATTCATCCACTTGATTTCGTTATATGGTAAATTTTGCATAAGCCCGTAACCATAAAGGTTATTGGCATCGACGTACAACAGATAGTTTTTCAGGCTTTGATTCATCAAAATCTTTCAAATATTTGTTATTTGCTTTAACATATCGTTTAATACATTGAGAAATGCCTCCGCGAATACCTTTTTCAATCATTAAATACATATTATAAATCACTAATCAATTGTAATTCTATTTTCGTTAATTTTAACATAGCGTCCCATGCGAGACTTGGAGCTGTTAGATAATGTGCTGGATCAAGTTTGTAACAATTTAAACAAATGTTTCTGAAGTTTTCAAATATATCAGCGAGCAATAGTACATCTTGGATATTGTACAAATCAGAGTAATTTCCAAGATTTTTATCTTTTAATTTGTTCCATACACTCAAGTAGTGTTGATAATCTTTCTCAGATATGCTCTCGTCTGTCAAAAGTGAATAGAAATCTTGAATTTTCAGCTCTTCTGTGCAATCAAGTTTTTCAATACTATCGATAAATTCGTAAGGAAATATTCCTTTTCCAGATAGAATTTTAAAGATTTCTTCTTCGTCATTTGGTTGTCTTTCTAGAATTGCGTTCAGACCATCTTGTATAAAATGATTTGTATGTTTGAAGTCTTCTTTCTTGAGGTTTTTTAGCTAACTTTTCAATAGACGATGCCATGAATCTAAATGTGTCTACGAACGAAAACTTTATAAATTTTCTAGGCTTATCATTGTCAAACTCATAGCCATATCCAGAATTTACAGAATAATTTATATATTTTTCATCTGTGTTTGCGATCAAATCAACATTTCCATATTGTTTAGCCATCTCTTTTATGTACAAATGAGTATCGTAAATTTGACATATTATGACAGAAAACTGGAATATTTTGTGGAAATTTCAAATTCAGATTACAACATGAATGAGCTGCTCCTCGAAATTTACCTGTTAAATGACAATGATCTCTTACTTTTAATCTTTTTTCACCATCAAAACCTTCTGTTTCACAGATATGACAAACGTTTGAATTTTGATATGAAATTTCATCTTCAGTTAATTTCATAGGCTTCATGTTCCTTGAATTATATTTTTAGCTATAATATTTCGATAATTTATTGAGTTCTTCAAACAATTTTGCAGGAACATTAGGCAAATCTTCTTCATTTTTTTGCTCGATAACATATAGGTTTGTACATGCGATTGGTCACATTCGACACTAAATATAGAGTAAAACCATAAGGAATGTGCTTCTGAATCTTGGTTGTAGTCGATCTTTGTGGATTGTTCTTGCATGTCGGAATTTTTTCTAATATGCTCTCAAAATCCATATAAATAACGTACGGATGGCTAAACTTCTTTTGATAATTAGTAAATTTAGTTGTTTGACCTGGAAACGGCATAATTGGCTTACAAACTTCATGTTGTTTGCAAATTTCTAAATGATCTGTTAAATCTCCAGATTTTTAGAAATGGCTTAAACATCTTCTACAAAGAAATTTTCTTTCCTTATGCTTGGATAACTGAGAACTCACGAGTTTATTTAAATCGGTTATCAAAACATAATGAGATTTGTCTTCTTGTTTAACATACAATAAATCGATTTCTAACTCGGTATCATATTTTTCAGAAAATTTGTAACGGAACAATGTTGAGTTTTTTCGTCATAAGTATAGACATTGATAGACATTTTAGGATACTTATACTTGGAATTGTAACTTCGTTTTTTTCAAATGATTGTATATCTTTTAAGGACATTGGATACTCGAAACCTGAAAATATCTCGTCATTTACAAATTTTTCATATTGTTTTGATCTTTCGCAGTCTCTTTCAGGTTTTTCAATAGCGCATCGGATAGAATAAATAAAGCAATAGTCATCTTTATTTTTGATATTTATACAAGCTTTTTTATCTTTGATTTTCTTTTGGTAAATCGATATATGATCCTGCGTTTCATCATTTCGTGTTTATTAATGCTCAAAACTAGTTGTTTGCATCTTTTAAATGTCCATCCTGAACCCCTATTTGGATGAATTTGTCTGTTCTCGATGTGATAATTTATTAAATTGTTTAGAAATAAAGTCGTTTATGTCAAATATTTCGTCTGCTTTTATAGTAAAGTACATTGGGCAAGTTTGTGGTTCACCGTTTACTAAAGTTCGTTCATATTCACATTCCAAAGAGAGATATCCTTTCATATTTTTAAACATTCTCTTGAAATTTTTCTATTAAACTTTTAATTTCTGGCCTCATAATTGATAGATATTTGTAAATTGACATGGAATTGTCGTTCAAGTTTGTTAAAATGTATTGCTTGAAAAGACCGTGTATTGAGGATAAAACTTCTACATCTATGATATTTTCAGGTTTTTCGTTAAGAGTTTTATCAATTTCTTCGATCATTTCAGACTTAGTTTTGTCGTTAGTTTTCGATAGCCAACTTTTCAGCTATTGAATGAATTTTTTCATCATTAAATAGGTCGAAATTTTTCTTTTCAACTTTGAAATTTCTCTTTAATTCTCGTAATTTTTCTATATTGTACATCTTTTCATGATCGACAATTTGATTTTCTTTAGCCCAATTCCTCAAATAATTTAGTTCACTTTCGTAAAGTTGTTTGTTTTTTTAAATGGGATTTTTGAGCTATAATGGTCGATCAGTTAGTTAGCTAGTATGTTTTAAGGATTTCTTTCTTACAAAACGGACATAGTTCACTTTTTCACACCACTTCATTTTATATAAGAAAAATTTTAACTACCAATTTTTTCTAAATTCCAACTTTATAGTGAATTTGTCCGAGTGTGAAATATCCTTCAAAATGTTATCAACTTTTACACTAAAATCATTCGCAATAATTAGATGATAATTCGGTATATTTTTTCAAAAAATTCTAGTACCAGTTTGTATGTAGTACCTTAAAAAAGTTTGTAAGTAGAAGATTTTTCTTTTATTCGTAGCAGACATTTCAAATAGATTTGATTTGGACAGCTCTAGAAAGTAGAAGCAAAACAGCTATAGAATTCGGTTAATTTTTTCATTCTGTGAGTCTTACTGTTTTGATTTTACTAGGATTCCGTTATATTGTCCGTTTTTTTAACAGGCACTAATTTCTATATGATTTTCGGTCGGCTCCAAAAGTTTGCGCTAGGGAAAACCCCCCCCATATTCTATACTCTACTAGTAATATTACACTAGCAATCAAGTATAGTAAAATGAGTTCCGTATAATGTATGTAGATTAAGTACAATTTTTCTGACTTCTATAGTTATGTT
>NW_025780254.1:0-30397 GCF_021130785.1 Homalodisca vitripennis | reverse complement strand
ATTTTTTTGGGTCTTTTTTGGACATCCATTGAGGTTGCCGAGTTACAAGTGAAAAGTTTGGTTTTTGCCGTGTTTCAGTGTAGGCTCTACTGACAGATGCGAGTATAAACCAGCCAGAAATAAAGCTCTCAGGATAAAAGTTCACGTTATAAGTTTTGTATATATCGTCTTTCCAAATATTCATGTTATACATAAACAAACGTGGAAAGAATTTTAAAGTCACCCCCCTTTTTCTACATTCCTGTTCAATTTTCATCTAAAGTAAGTGGAGTTCGATGAGATCTCATGGGCGTGTTCTGTCTTTCGGCTTAAAAATTATACCAGGGAAGAAATAACTAATAAACTATGCAAAAACTATGTATAAAAAATTAAGGCATTATAATTATATCTGCCATGTACGTGAATATTCATACAGAACAAGTATTTATCTACATATGAAGGCAAAAATAATTCTAAACAGCGTATAGTAGAGAATATCGGCTTAGTGCATATTGGCATAAGTAACAAATATATTACTGCAAAAACTGATCCGCTATGATTTTCGAATTCAGTATCCAAGTAAACATAAGGTTGTCCCAAAATCCATCGGTTTAACATTAGAGTCACGCCCTTCTTACAAGAGTGAGGTCAAGCAAGATTGATGGCTGATTTGATACAAAGTCAATATTGACACAAAAAGCAGCACTCCGGATCGTGTCTGGTGACAGGACAGGGAGAGGTTCTATTGTGTGTCTGGAGACAGGACAAAAGGACTCGCCTATCGTAACGTTACCTGCACTTCTGCGGTACTAAATCATTACCTTCATTATTTGTTATTTGATCGTTGATCTAGCTTTTTAATCGTCAACATATCGAATATAAGTAAATTAATTACTTACAAAACCGAATAATAATAAAAAAAACTACGTGTTACAGCTTCAAATATTAACATATTTTTTCTATAAATCTATATTGTATAAATAATTATAGCCATTAATGATAGATTCTATAACGAAATTCATACATTTTTATTAATTTATGAATCAGTATAATTAATCGATAATTTGATATTACATCTTAGAATACAGTCCGAAATGCCTAAATTGAGCTACTCGTCCATATTTATTTATCTTTTATAGTTTTAAATTATATAAATAAAAAATGCATTTTTTTGTTCAAGCGGCTATTTTTAGGTTGGTATAGTATATTAAGGGGTATTCTTATGTAAGGGCAACACCACAACTTATGAGGTTAGACAGTGATGACCAATATTAGACATCGTTAGCGTAAGTGATACCACTATTGGCACTTTTGGAAATTCTCACCATTAACGTCAGGGTTTGTCAACTGCTAGACGATTTAGAGATACTGTATATTTACTTATTTATTTTAACTTGCCAATTTTGTAACAATTAGTCAATATACAGTCAATAAGATAAAAATATTTCTAGACGATTTCTCCTCCATAAAAGCAAACTGATAAAGCACGACTAACATAGAGTAAACCTCGAGGGAGAACAGTTAAATGGACCGGCCGCTTGGGGCGACACAGGCCAGTTGTCCACAACTCCAGAGGGACGTGCGTGTGTCTGAGCTGAGCTGCGACAGGAAGGGCACATTCACTGAATAGCACTTTGGGAATGATTGGCACTATTGTAGACACATGCTGCAGTATTATAAGAGAGAAAACATTAAATATTTATGGTGTATTAAAAACTAATTGAATATCAGTAGAGATTTTATGTAAAGTATCAAAAGTACTTCCCTACTAGATAATAAAGTACCATAAACTATTACATATTGGAGAAAACAGACTTATATAAAGTTGAAAGTAAAGGATCAATAGCAATGGTGCTTCGGGGAAACATTGCTACATTGCTTAACTGTTGGTAGGAAATTAACAGAAATGTATTATGAGTCTGAAGTAAAGTTCTGGTACCGGAATTGGAGGATTAGAGATAATATACCCAATAATGCTACCTTATTGAGAAAATATTCAACTGTAGTGGCTATACAATACTGAGATTAAAATATTATTTTGTATTTGTATTACTGACGTATCAGTAGGAATAAAGTAAGATTTATGTTACCAGAGTGTTGAAATGTATTGACGGCACTAATAAATTAAAAATTAGGTGAAACAAAAAATCAGTGACAACATAGCTTTACTGATTTTTTGTTTCACTGAACAATATCTGGAAAAATCCTGTTTCCTTCACAATCCTTACATCGTCAAAAATAAACTTCAAACAAAGAAGAATTAGGTATGTGAATAAAGATGACATCCATATTGATACTACAATGTAAAGAGTAAGATATATATATATACGTCACTGCCGTATCAGGAGTAATAATGAGGTAGTCTAGTAAAATATGGATGTCAGTATACTAAAAATAGAACTGGATTGTTAAGAGACGTGTTGTTATCATATGTACAGCTGTGACAGCTGTATATATCTTTGTCGAAGTTTTTTTATAAATATCTATGATAAATAATATTAAACACATGAAACAAATCATAAAATATACACTGATGTTTTTAACAGTCACAATTCCAGCGAAACTATTACTGTATGTTTTCTCTGTGTGCTCCAGAGATATCCCGACGTTAATTTGTTATTAGCTGTTTGTTGGCTGAGCGCAAGCGAAATGAGATTCGCGAACATTAGTGTTACATTTGTCGTATGAGTAACTATGATGGAAACGAAATAATCGTAATATAAATAAATTTGTCAACAAAACGGAATACACTCATAAGATATATTAACATGTGACCTAGATACACATATAGCCCTAAGTAGTAGAGGCTGCGAAGTCGTCCCAGTTACAGAACTGTTGCAACGGAACTCCATATTGATTTCGTTACGTCTTCTCTCGTCGTGTGTATTGGATTTGCTTATTTGATATTGCACTGACTAAGTCAAGGAATATAATAATTGGTAATCTGTGGTGTAAACAATTAAAAGGTTAAAAAAAAAACACATGCAATTGAAATATTTGAAGTACAATATTTATTTTGTATTGTTTGGTTCAATATTACTAATAGCATAAAATATTATATATTACAAGTACAGTATGTATTAATGTACAGTTTGGTTAAGGTTAAAATTAATAATATTGATAGTCAATAATATAAAACATGAAAAATATAAAGAAAATAAGTGTCGTAGGTTGTAACGCCAATCCTCCCAAATTTATAGGTCCCGGACTTGTTCAGTGGAGAAGGGTGTGGGTTAAGTTCACTGAGATCTACTCCTACTGTAATGTCACTAGCTAAGCTCTGGTGGAATGCAAAGGTATTTAATAATATTTTTTAGGGCGCCACCCCATTTGTAGTTATGTAAATGAATCTGTAGGACGACAATGGGAAATCAATCCTACGGCCCAGGTGGACAGTGACTCAACAGTAAGGCAGATCAAGCCCAAGGAAAGTACACTATTGACTATTCATGCTTATCCGATTATTAATAGATATAGGCACACATAATGACTGAAAGCCTAGTGATTGCCATTCAATACATAATACCCACTGTGGTACTTTTAACGGTAAATAATGATCATGTGATACCAGAATTATGATAAGAGTAAGGGTTACCTGACCTTCCTTGTTATGTGTACTTAAACATAACAATCAATACTTAATTACATCATACATACTTTATACTTAGCAATCCAATTTAAATTCGCATTCTAATAGGCTAATTCAGTTTAACTGGTTCAGTGAAATTAATTAAAAAAAGGTAAATCAGAAAACCAAACAATGTAGTTAAGTGAAGGCAATTTTATTATATCGCAAGGTATACTAGCACCTTCAAAATGATGACAAATTCTAAGAACCTATTATTCAATTGATAGAGACACAAAATATTTCAAAATTTGTCAAAGTGATACCAATATTTGGCAATTACTATCGTAATACATAACTAGAATTTACCAGGAAAACTGGCTTAAGATTACACTACAAGAGAATGATACATTAATACCCAAATACATCAAAAGAATAATTGCAGGTGGCCACCATGCTGCAATATTAACATATTATATTTAACAAGAACACACAACACATTGAAAATACGGTACAACTTAAGTACTAATCATTGGTAGCCTAAATGTATAGTAAAGCTCTTCAATAACACATAAGAGTCCAAATCCTTGGTATAATCATCCCAGATGTTCAATTGGATATCTCCTAATGGAAGCGCGGCGCGAATTGTCCGTAGGCCTATGCCTACACGTTCCACGGATAGTACACCGAAAAGTCTACGATTTTATTGGCTAGCCAATGTTTAATCGGTACAGAATTGTCCCAAACAAAATTATTCATAGAGTGTCAGACTTATCGGTCGAGGAATGCGTGGTCGATCCCGCAAGAATGCAGTGGCAGTCCAGGCTCGTGGTAGCCCTGTGTCCGGTCAGGTGGCCGTGGCAGGGCGTCCAGGGGCGGTGCGCGTCCGTGCAGGCTCTGATAGAGCGGCAGTGATGGTGACCGTTCCAGGGCCGGTCATAGCCATAGCTGAAACCCTACAAAATTCCTATCTTAATAGCATCACATAGCTATGGGCTTAATATACATATAAACATATATATTTACATATACATACATAATTACAGAAATAACTATTGTGTTGTGAGTAGTATACTTTGGCCGTTGCTGGGACAACGCACCCGAGACCGGTTCTGGGACAAACCGTGTGTGAGACCGAATCTGGGACAGAATTTTTTAGAGAGCGACTAAGAGTGTGAGTACGGGTAGTCAGAACCCGCGCCGCGCGAATCACCACGCATGTCATCGCTGTCCCGCCACCGCCACCACGCGTTTTTATTTACCACAATTTTGAGTATGTATGTGTTTGTGATTTAATGATCAGATCTAAATAGACGATGTTGTTTACATGGTTGTTCTGGAGCAGTTGATTGTTTTGGTCTACAAGTGTGATTGTGATCTGTTGAATCTTTCGTAAACCGCTCCGAAGAGGTATGTAGTGTTTTTTCTTGAGGTGATTGAGATATTTTGTAGCCGTGTGGTACATTAGGGGAAAAGGAGTAGAGGATTGCTGTCTCCAAATGTTTATGAGAGTGAACATCATGATTGACAAGACTGTTGTTGACAATATTGCAGTGTATCTCGATGACATCAACGGCTCTGAGATTCGGTGGATTCGATGCAATTACATTTTCATTTGAGTTGAAGTAAGACGATTCTTTTTGTAAGTTTGTTGCATCAGATTTTTCAAAACCTAAGAGATCACTAACGGTTTTATCCAAGTGGAATTTAATTGGAGAATTAATTGATATTTTGTCACCATCTTTAAAGATCTTGAAATCGTTAGAATTTATACTAAGATTCAACGATTTTATGTAATCTCTGAAACTCTTTTCAAGTTTTTCAATGGTCCAGTAACCGCATTGAAGTATCAGTGGTTTCGGAATGAAATGTATTTCCAAGTCCCAAAAATAGACTTTTGCATGTTGCAACAAGTTTGTATATGTTGTTCTCAGAGTAAAATCCAACAAGAGCCATATAATACTCTACGTTTGGATCCAAGTGGATGGGGTGTTCTAGATGGAGAGTCAGTACAGACTCAGTTCCAGTTAGTTTGAGTAATGGCATGGTTGCAGTTTTTTATTACTTATAATTCTATACAAGTTTTAGATGAAGTTACTACCATCATGGAAGTCTTCAAAACCTCTTTCCATATATTTTTTGTTTCGTTGTTGAATTTTTTTCTGCATGATGTATATCTTGCCTTCTAATTCACTCAATTGAACTTTGACAACCACATCATATGGCTCCACTGCTTTGCTCACTTGACCAATTCTCTGGTGGTTTTTTCAATAGGAAGCTGCCCCATATCTTTTCACCATTTTCGGTACTAGTGGGGACAATCTCGATCGCATTTATTATTTTTTCCGATTTTACCAAATGCGATTCCAATAATTTCTTGACTTCGGATAAATCTTGTGAGAGTTTTGATACATCACTTGCAAGCTCAATTATCTCGTCAGGAGAAGGGTCTGAATTGGGTTGAGTAGGTATTGATCCAATTTCAATTTCGTCTCCAAATCTGTTGAAAATAAAACCACGGTTTTCCATGCATTTTTATTGTTTCTTATACTACGAAGAATATGTTCCCAGTCCTCACCAGCTGAATCTCGTCGTAGAACCTCCAGGCACAGATGTCCACAGATAGGAGGATCGTCAAACCCCTGAATACGCTCTGAGTTATAAACCAACCCTTTTGGCCCCAAGTACCTGACTACTTCTATTGGAGGATTGACATCGCCATATGAATCAAAATAGAATTTCTTTTCACCACGTTTCACATAACACGTCCAGTGAGTACCACCAGATGAAAGGTCACCAAGATTTACAATACCACGTTCGATATTTGTAGGTTTGTCTGGAAGTAACTGTCGCATGAAAACACCTCTAAACTCATTAATGTTTAATATACCTGCTAATTTTTCTATTTCACCAAGAGACAGCGGGAAGATCTCTTTTTTTTATTCACAGACAACAATGCATCAAGCTTCCGACCAATACGTCGTTTCAACCCTCTACCCGTAGGATCTTTTTCAATAATGGTGTCTAACTCCTCATCGACTAAACTCTTTAACCAAGGTATAAATTTTTCTCTCAGTAAAGGAGCCACCTTTCGTCTTATTAATGGAGATATGAAACGTTTACCTCCAGGAACTGACGAATCCACCATTTCCATAATTTCCTTCAAAAACCCTCCTTGTTTATTAGAGTACGAGTTTTGGTTTGTAACTTAAAAGAAGCAATTGTAAACCTTTTTTGTTCTTAACGGCTCTAGAAACGGCTTTGTGTTGCTCTCCAGAAAGAAGTATACGATCACTTCCGTGAGACAGCTGTTCATTAGATAATCTGATTACTGTAGGTTTCCGTCTTTTGTACGCTGTACGAAGCTTACGTTTTTGAGCTTCGGATAGCCGAACTGTATAATTATGCTGACTTTCCATTTCTATACGCTTTCTTATATACAAAACACTGACATTAAAACAATAATGGCCGCCTACTAATGAAAAAAAAACATTTTTATTTTACTTTTTTTTGTTTTTTGTTTTGTTTTTTTTATTTGTTTTTACAGGAATTTGATTATGTTTCGAGTAATGTCATATGAGAAATGTGCCTCAGATACAACGACAACATATGCTGTGGTGCCGCTGCTCCCCTGTGGAGATGCAATAGCTTTTACAAAATCTAATTCAATCTGAATGTCACTTCGAGATCTGTCTGTTGTTGGTTGATGTAGATGTGTGTCAATTACAACCAAAGGTGAGCTATCAATAAATTCTTTCAGGTTTACTAACACGTTATTGTCTCCGAAGTTTATTTTTTCGGAACCCTAGGTACTGATCGTACATGATCCTGTATATACCATTAGTAATATCAAAATTCTGCAATTCCTGAGGGTACCTTTCTCCATTAATTTTCACAGACACATTTTTGATGTTGCAGCTGTCAAATCTACTAGGATCTTTTGCCTGGGTGTTTTGTTCTGTTTGTGTGAAGTGCGATTATAACAAATCTAGGATTGTACACATTTCTGTAAACACTTGTAATATCGAAGCTGAACGATGAACCGAACAACACCCCTCTTTTGTCGATGCATTGCCATTGAAAGAAGTTGTAGACTAAAGCATCCTTGTCACTCAAATGTTTCAAACCATCAATTAACTGGATTTGGAGAAGTGCTGGTATAATCGACTATGGGGACTCGTAACACAAACGACTCTATCACAATTTTCCCATCACCAGGATCCGTTGCTGTGGACCCTGCCCCTTTCCAGTGAAACAACGCATCATTATCTTCATTCCTAGTAAATGTGATTTCAAAACCTCCCTTGTACATCGGGTAACGTAGGTGGTCAAAGAACCCTAATCCTAAATGACCAAGTGTGCCGAGTGCCTCAAACTTCCCACCTCCTGTAAACGATGATGAGAAACCACTACTTAAGAGTGTTTGTTTTTCAGTGTTTACTGTAACTAACAATCCCCTTTATAGTGCTGGTGAAGCCGGGGAGTTCTACTGTGTCGATCAATGTATTGTGTTTCTTCAGCTCTATTCTTGAAAACAAGAAGGCCGCGAAGTTGTGTCTACCAGTTTGACGGTAGAGTTAGTTTGATAATCAGATCCATCAGATTTTTGCACATACTTTCCTTGAATGTGGTACATTATGCGTGAATCATAAAATGCGTCTCCATGATCCAGTTTGAATGTTGTATTGTTGTTGGGTGCATTGAAGTTGAGCTCTGAAACTGGCATTGCAGTTCTATACTCACTTCTTGCTATACCGCTCGAAAATTCAATATACAGTTTCTCCATCACTGGGGTTTACCACTGATCACTGTTCTATTATATCCTCTCTTATATATAGGGTAAAAAATATTTGCTTTCATTGCTTTATATATCTGATGGGTAGATACATCCTGAAGTTCCTAACCCCATACCGAGTTTACGTTTCAACCACATTCCTCCTGTTGTTGCTAGGCCGACCATACGCTCATTCAAGTCAGCATCATCTGAGGTAAACCCTCTCCCAAGCTTTCTTTTGTAATATTTTGTCCGCCTCCCACCAGTCTTCTGTGTTTTTATGATCCCTATACCATATATCATGCTTCTTACAAGCTTCATCGAGGGGATTAATTCCCTTATCTCCCCTAACAAGTCTCTTGTCAAGCTGGGTGCCGGGCCCACAGTAGTTGTACGTATCAAGATTCCAGTTCTTGGGCGCATGTAACTCGAATGGTAACTTGTTAATGATGTCGTTCAAAAGCCCTTTACCTTCTATAACATGTTCATGTTCAGGCAAAACAGACAAAACATCTGACTAGGTACTTCAACCCTTTAGGTGTAGCAATTAGGTCTTCCATTTCATCGTGAAGGAAATCAACCACAGACAGTTTTTCATTATGAAAGTTGTTGTTCCCAGCTTCTTCCTGAGCTTGAATGTAGTGTAACCTGTCAATGAGGTCTTTGAAGTTCTTTATGTACTTATATTCGACCGGACTTTCATTGTAAACCTTTAATACACCTGAACCAATTGTTGCCACTTTTCCATTCACCAACTCATCCCAAATAGGTTTTATCATATGTTTCCACTTTAGTCCTTGACTTGATTTGGGACGATTACTTTTTGGGATTGTTTCTTTGGAAAAGCGAGTTTGTCCTCACCAACATGTCCTTGTAAGAGTTCCAGTCTTCATCGGTGTACAGATCCTTCTCTACTATATTGTTTTTCGTCAACAATCTCCAAAGACCCTCAGTCCCTTTGTATTTCTTTTGAGAGCTGACTAATATAATGTCATCATAATCAAATGTAATCGGTTCGGAACCGATCATCGGCTGCTCTAGATTTTCATCGTACCAAATACCAAACTGTTTGTCGTTGGGATTTTGGAAGGTATCGGGCTCCTAGAGAACCAAGTGTTTACTACTTTAGAATCCATCAACTGTTTCATCGAATGCTCTTGAGGTTGTACTTCTGGCTCATCATCGTAAATCTACATCCTCAAACGTTCGACGATCTGATGCTTGAGGTTGTTGAAATCTTAATAACTGTTTCATACGGTTTTGACTACGTATCTTTTGTGTTTCCAATTCTCTATGTTGTTGTTCCCTAATGGCTCTGGTGATTGGTTCGTACTTTTTCTCATTTTCACGAACATCTTCTAACTCTTTAAAATGGGTCTGAGCAAACTCACTTTTGTAATTTCCGGTTTAACTCATCCAACTTTCTAGCTTTAGAAACAGTGAGTGGTCGATCATGTGTTATTGATATGTTACGATTGGCAGACGTCTCATTAGCATTTGATGATATAGTATTTTTGCTTGAGAAGTTTTTTAATTCATCCTGTTCAGCACACGTTTGAACTTTGCAGCCAAGACACTCTGAATTTTTTCAAGTCGCCTTGCTTCTTTTGCATCTAGTTTATTCGCCATGTTGTATACTTATAGTAATAGACACAGAGTTCTTCAAATCTTTCAAGTCACGTTTATGAACGTCAAATTAAGTTTATGAACGTTAAATTACGTTTATGAACGTTAAATTACGTTTATGAACGTTAAATTACGTTTATACTTAAACGTCAAATTACGTTTATGAACGTTAAATTACGTTTATACTTAAACGTCAAATTACGTTTATGAACGTTAAATTACGTTTATACTTAAACGTCAAATTACGTTTATGAACGTTAAATTAAGTTTATGAACGTTAAATTACGTTTATACTTAAACGTCAAATTACGTTTATAAACGTTAATTTACGTTTATACTTAAGCGTCAAATTACGTTTATGAACGTTAAATTACGTTTATACTTAAACGTCAAATTACGTTTATGAACGTTAAATAACGTTTATACTTAAACGTCAAATTACGTTTATGAACGTTAAATTACGTTTATAATTAAACGTCAAATTACGTTTATGAACGTTAAATTACGTTTATACTTAAACGTCAAATTACGTTTATGAACGTTAAATTACGTTTATGAACGTCAAATTACGTTTATGAACGTCAAATTACGTTTTATACTGGTACGTTTTACAAGGAAGTATTATTCAACACTTAGTTTCCTTTTTAAATTGCACATATATTTCCTTTTTTGTGGTTTAGCTGTAGTATTAATAGATATGAACCCATGAGGTGTTTTCCAGCACTCAAAACAGAGAGCCTCAAATTGGTTGAAAGTCATGTCAGAACCTACAAAGTCCTGGAACACTCTCTTTGTATAGTACTTGTTCATTGTAAACAGACACAACAGATTAACATTGTTTCGTATGACCTGCATATCAACTCGACCATAGCTCTGACTCAGGTAGACACAAGAAATCCCTTTATGACGTCCTCTAATGAAATAGTCTTTGATTTTAGTTTGCTCTTCTAGGAGGCAGTCATCAAATACCACAAGTGAGTTTGGTTTGCAGTCATCGATAGAAATGAGATCTTGACAGGACGAAATAGAAAAACGCTATTTGTCTTCTAAGGTTTTTTCTAATCTACTGTATTGTTCACGCAGATCTACATATGCAGGTTGTTCTATTGAACGACTGAACACGTATAGATTCTTGAACGGAACTCCATCTTTGTTGTAAATGAAATTCAATAAACAAGTTCGTTTTACCACTCCCAGACGGTCCTACAATAAGACACCGTAACGGTCTAGGTAAAAATTGGTCTTCGAATTTATCTTTGCAATACACTTGAATTTCCATAGTATGTACTCTTACATACATTTACAATTTAACAGTTTTCGCATATTCTATAATGACCCCATGCTAGGGTTCGGATATTGTCTTCGAGTACGAAACGCTTGTCGTCCTTTGATGAAAGTACCACTTTATGGTGTTCTACGCTGTAGAGATTGTGTGCTTGACTCCGAATTGTATTCATCGTTTTGTAGTGCTCGATGTTACTAAACAAACAGTCTTTATAGTTGCTAAAGGTAATTTCATTTTCAACTACAGCTTTTTTCACGCCCTTAGACCTCTTTATGAAATGGTTGTCTTCTATATTGCTCGCATACATCTTGGATCGTAGTCCTACAAACTCTCGCATGATTCGACCATTAAGTTCATCTTTCATTTTACCCAGAACTTTTTTGTTTACGTGGGGAAGCCCATATTGGTTGGGGTTGGGGTAGTCACTTGTATCAAATAATCCAATTAAATGTTTAATGTCTTCATAGAAGTTTTTCGTTTTGATGTCATATATCAGGGAATCGGTATCGGTGTACACCATTTTTATATTAGATCCATACTTCTCTTTCATTACATTGTAGTGGAAATCATACATCAGTGTCTTTGATATGTCTAGAATACTCATACCTACGTAAATAGGTTTATTTAACAAAAGTATTCTCTTACTAAAATGTACAGCAACTAGGTTTTCTGTAAAGATGGTTCGACTCTTAAAGTTCGGTTTGCTAACCCATCTTTCCACTAATTTGGATTTAGTACCCAAACGAATGTCCACACGATTTCTCATATTTTCCATAGTTTTTCCAAAAACTGAGTTGTTCATAAGTTTGAAAAAGTCTTTCTCAAAATCATTTTTCGCCTTTGTACGCTCCATGGTATTCAGATTAATGTACGGTTGCAACCAATTGCTTTGACTGAAACTAAGAACTCTATGAACATGTTTTAGTTTCATACCCAGACTCAAATAAAGCTTTAAATTTTTGTAGTGTACGACATACTTTTCTTTGCCATAGAGAGTTGTCAGAAGCTTTGCCATTTTCGATCCTGGTGGGACTCTACGTTCTGGAGCGAGAGGTAGATCAGAGTGTACGTCGTGTAGTTCTTCAGGATATTCCAAATCAACTTCTAATATGTAGCCTGTGGGTGAATCGTCACTAACTTTCATTACATCGATGTCTGTACTGCTCCACTGAAAGTTTGCATATGGTAGTTTTACAGACATTGCCCACCCATACAGGTTGTTTGCATCCAAGTACATGAGGTAGTTGTTTGGTTTCGATTTGTCGTAGTCTTTCATGTAGGGATTGTTTGCCTTCGCATATCGATGAGAACACTGTGAAATACCACCACGAATACCTTTTTCAACCATGAGTACCATATCGATGTCAGTCAATAGGGACAGTTCAACTTTTGTAATTTTTAGCATTGCGTTCCAAGCCAACCCAGGTGCTGTGAAATACCATGCAGGATCTAATTTGTATGTATTGAGACATACATCCCTGAAGTTTTCCATAACATCTGCAAGCAGCAAGACATCGGTTTCGTTATATAGCATTGTATATTCTTTCATGTTCTGAATGTTAAAGGCGGTCCATACATCGCACGCATGTTTTGTAATCTTCATTTGTTATGTGTTGTTTATTCAGTCTATTGTAAAATTCTTCTTGACTAGGTAGTGATGTTTCACTATATTTTTCTATACTGTCCATGTAGTCGTAAGGGTACACTCCTTTTCGTAGCAATAAATTGAGGTCCTTACCATTGTAATATGTTGAGATGTGTTTGAATTGAGATCTAGTCAGATTCTTTGCCAACCTATCGAGACTTTGTGACATGAACTTGAATGAATCGATGAATCGTAGTTCAATTCCACCTTCCACACTGACCGTAAAGGAAATGTACCGCTCCTCGTTGTTGGGTATCAATGATATGCGATTTTGGAACTTACCAAACTCTTTAATGAATAGGTGAGTGTCGTAACCTGCTAAATTATGAATGAAAACAGGAATGAACCTAGGTTTTTTGAAATTGATGTTACACTTGTTGTGAGCTGCTCCTCTAAACAAACCCGTCAAATGGTTATGGTCTCTAACACGATCATCACCAAGAAAATTTCCACAGATATGACACGTAGTAGTAGATTCAAACATTTCCTGTTGCTCTTTTGTCATCAACTGCATGGGGACTATTGCTTCACTCTTGTAAAGTTCATTAATCCTTATCGACTCCTCAATCAATGATTTTACAAATACATGTGCAGCATCGTCTCCAAAGTATTTAATCGGTGGTTTAGAAAAGCCGTCCTCTGACACCCCATACATACAGAAGGAAAATGGCATTATGTTTCTGATATTTGATAGTGAACGACTGATGATTACCATTACAATCCACTTTACACGGTTGACATGTTGAAATAGGTGCTAGACAGCATTCAAAGTCTGCGTAATACACAAAGGGCACTCTCATTGAGCAATTGAAATCTTTAAATCTAATTACAGTTCCTGGCTCTGGTAGTTCCAATTTCACAGCATCGTGTGTGTTACAGTCTTCTCTATGCTTGATGAGTAAATCCTCTCTCGTAAAGTGTTGTAAACACCTATTGCATATCCACATCTTATGTCCATTTCGTGAGATCTGTGAACTAACCAAACGGGACATATCTTTGATCCAGCAGTAGTGAGTGTTTGTTTTTTCTCTGATAAACAGTAGATTAACATGTTTTTCCATCTCGTTATCAGTTATTCTCAGCGGGAATATATCGAACTTGTCATCATAAGCATAGACATTAACAGAAATTCCACTACGTCTTTCAAACTTTGCTATATCATCAAGTTTCATGGGACATTCGCAAGTTGCTAGTGCATGAAGCAGCTCTCGTTTGAAAGGTTCGTAATTGCTGATTCTTTCTGGATGAACCTTAACTGGATGTAAAGCTGCCAGAATAGACCACATAAAACATTTCTGATCTTCGTTTTTTACATTAATAACAGCCTTTTTGGATTGAATCTGTTTTGGTAGAACCACATAGCTGGATCCGTGAAAAGGAACGTATCGGTTGACTCTGATCTCCAAGTCTTTCACACTTTTTAGTGACCATTGAGAACCGTTTGCCTCAAACTCCTCCATCTCAACCAACATCTTAAGTTTTGCTGAGTTATAATAGTCAGACAGAGACGTTGTCGAGTAAAGAATTTCATTTTTCGTTTTAAAGTTCATGACTTGAGTCACCTCCACATCGTTTATTATTTTCTTGAATTCAGCATGATAAACCATGTTTACCTTAAGATTTTTTTCTTTTACAGCTTCCTGAAGTTTTTCAACAACGAGTGGTTTGCATATCTCAAGAAACATTTTTGGATCTTTGATCCCACGTTTGTTCATAATCACATACGTTTTCAATCTTCCCGTGAATGCCGACTGGACTTCTGATATTTCATCAAGTATTGTCTGTGACTCCTCTGGAGTACGTACCGGAACCAGATGAGGTGTTGAAGGTGATTCTGTTTCAGACAGAAGCAGGAAGCTGTCTTTCTTCCTGTAATGTTATGCGGGTCGACACTGTACTCTCTATGGGTCGGGAAGAATAATTAAAACTACACATTTAGAGTAACATTGCTCTAGGACCGCTCGTAAAGGAACGGACGGGACGCGGAGGTTACATGACGGTGTCTGGTGGTGGACTCCGGGTGGACTGCTGGCTGGCCAGCTTGGACCGTTGGTTGTAGGGTAGTGGCGTGATGTGACGTCACAGGAGAGCAGCCTATGAGCATTCTTTATTCTTTTAGACCACATCGTATGTTACATCGCCTGACAATACATACTGCCAACATCACTGGTGCAGACATTAAATATCACTATGGATACCTACCAACTTAGTACTTCTCACACTAAATACACTACAATCCTCCCCCTTAAATACATAAGTCCCCTACAATTTTAGAAATTTATCAATTACAATTTGTTTTACAATTCTCCAATTTTAAATCAATTACAATGAATAAGAAAATTGACATTATACTCTTTTATTTTTGTAAGTATAGATTATAGAGAACAAAATACAAAACTCAATATAATCATTTAACACAAATCACAAACACTTCAATCAAAACCAATAAATCAGAATATAGCAATTAATAACACATTGAATGAACACAATTAACAAATCGATAATAATAATGCTTAAACAATATTAATTATATACAAGTCACAATTGGGTTGTATTTACAAGTCCATTTTGGACTAAAGGTTTACGATCCCTTAGTGGGTATCGTCTAACAGGTGTCATTTGTTTGGGTGAAACGCTGGAACTGTTATTGTTTACATTTGTACGTGGGCTGGGGCTTTGCCCCTGAGCGTTTCTGTTATTGTTATGGTTTTGCGGAGAGGGGGGCAAGGTCGTTGCTAAAAGTACTGGCGACCTTGCGCTCGCTCTGTCCCGCGACTGTATATCGATCGTTTCCTGCGTGTGCTCTGTTGCCACGCTTGCGTCTGGGAGTCTAGGCATTGTTGTCAACTCAGACATTTCCGGACTACACTGTAAACCTACCAACTGGTCGATATGTCGTTTCCACCTCATGCCCGTATTCAGTTCAACTAAATACGTGACTGGTCCTAATCGTGAAACTACCACACCTGGTATCCACTTATTTCTACCTCTGTAATCTCTGGCTATGATTGGTTGTCCAATAGCTAACTGTCTAGTTTTACTACCCCTATAGTACAATCGTTGTTTTTCTTGATTATCTGACATTATTGCTTTAACATTTGGGCGAATTAAATCTAACCTAGACTTTAGCGATCTGCCCAACATTAATTGAGCTGGCGATAGATTGGTAGTAGAATGCACTGTATTTCTGTAAGTGAACAGGAAGTTACTCAAAGCTAATTCTAAATCCTTGGAATTATGAAGAGCTGTTTTCAATTTATTTTTAATAGTTCTGACTGACCGTTCCTGCCAAACCATTGGTTTCTGGGTGGTATGGTGGTGAAAACGTGTGTTTGATACCATTTGACATCAAAAATTCTTTAAACTCTTGACTGGTAAAAGGTGGTCCGTTGTCGGACACTATGTGGTCTACAATACCATACCTACTAAATAATTCCCTTAATTTCACAATCGTGTGAACAGCTGCCGTTGAAGCAACGGGCAACACCTCTGGCCACTTAGAGTACGCATCTTTTACCACCAAAAATAACTTGGACTGAAAAGGTCCAAAAAAATCAATATGAATTCGAGACCAAACTCGTTCCGGAACATTCCAATGATGCAGGAAAGCCTTGGGCGGTTTTGCTCGTTCCTCCAAACAGGCTGCACAGCTGTTAGCTAGTTGTTCTATGTCCCGGTCGATATTAGGCCACCATACATATGCACGGGCTAATGCCTTCATGCGAAACAATACCTATGTGTGAAGTATGCAATTCGTTCAGAATGTTTATTCTGAACCTTTTAGGTATTACCACCCTGTACCCCCACATTAGGATTCCTTGCTCCAAGGTTAATTCCGACTGTCTAATTTCAAATGGCTTTAGATCTGGTTCAGTTACAATAGGCCAACCTAATTCTACATAGGATATTACCTTTTTAATTTCACTATCTACCATTGATTCTCTTTTTATGTCTACATAGCTTAATGGTATGTCATTTTCAGCTAAACACTGCAAATAGGTACCTATGACATTAATATTAAGGTCATCATCCGAGATTTCATCTTTAATCTCACTATTTACAGGTAATCTAGATAAACCATCGGCATTGCCATGGTTTTGGGACTTAACATACACAATCTCATATTGGAAACCACTTAAAAACAAAGCGTATCGTTGTAACCTACTGGCTGCGAAAGCAGGTAACCCTTTCTTTGGTCCAAAAATAGCCACTAAAGGCTTATGATCAGTCTTTAAACAAAAACTGTGTACCATATAAATATTGACTAAATTTCTTAACACCAAATACAATGCTTAATGCTTCCTTATCTATTTGTGAATAGTTTTTCTCAGCGCTATTTAACACTCTACTTGCGAATGATATAGGTCTTTCTGTACCGTCGTATTGAATCTGACTCAAAACTGATGCAATGCCATATGGACTAGCATCACTGGCTACCACTAGTGGTAATGCAGGATCATAATGCGCTAAAACTTCAGCAGAGATTAACTTTTGCTTAATCTCTTGTAGTGCCTTCTTACATGCTAAATTAAATACAAAATCGGTATCCTTTCTTAACAACTGATACATTGGGGTTAAAATAGTGGATATCCTAGGAATGAAACGTGAATAGTAATTAACAAGACCAAGGAAGGCTTTAAGCTGTGTCACATTTTGAGGTTCAGGTGCCTTGACAATTGCTTCAACCTTACTAGGTGCGGTATGCAACCCTTGTTTACTGATAACAAAACCTAAATATTCTAAACTGTCACAGAAAAATTTACATTTGTTCTTGCTCACTGTGAACCCATTGTCTTCAAGTCTTTGACACACTAGTCTAAGTCTATGCATGTGTTCCTCATTGTTTTTACCTGTTTACTAGAATGTCATCTAAAAATACAGTTACCCCCGGGATACCTTGTAATGTTCGTTCTATTATTCTCTGGAATATTCCCGGTGCTGAACTGATACCAAAACATAGGCGATTGTAAGCATACAATCCTTTGTGTGTGCTAATTGTACAATACGTTTGACTATCTACATCTAGTTTAAGCTGCTGATAAGCTGAAGATAAATCTATTTTAGAGAATTTTTCTCCGTTTTGTAGGCTGGCAAATATTTCTTCAATTTTCGGTAACGGGTGTCGGTCTACCTCCAAGAAAGGATTTACAGTTATTTTATAATCCCCACAAATTCTTATTTTCCCATTAGCCTTAATAATTGGTACAATGGGAGTCCCCCATTCACTGGTATCTACTGGTGAAATAACGTTCTCTTGTTCTAGTCTAGTCAGCTCGGCTTCTACTTTTTCTTTAAGTGTAAAAGGTAACGTCCTAGGTTTAAAGTATTTTGGTACTACATTTTCTTTTAACTTTAATTTAACTGGTGCACCCTTGAAACATCCCAACTTATCCGTAAATACATTTGGAAACTCATTGTACAGTAATTCTACTTGTTTGTTGTTGTTGACAACAGACGGATTGACAGATGTTTGTTTGTTTACCTCTACAGGTGTGTTGTGGCTTCCACTGACAGGCGTGCATGCGTCTGCCGCGCTGCCGCCTGCAGTTGGCACAACCCCCACCATGCTCGTGCGATCGGCTGACTGTACATTGTTTACATTACTAGGCACTCTAACTGTTAAATCTAATGCTTGCATCCAATCACGCCCTAACAAGGGATTAGCCCCATTAGCTACGATGTATAAAGCTAATTGTTTCTCTTTACCTTTATGTTGTACATTGACCATAACCTTACCTAAAGGCCTGATCTTTTCATGTGTATATGAACTTAATACTAAGCTAGTTGGATACATGTTTATATTTCCTAACTTAGTCTTACAATCTTTTTCTGACATAACTGAAACACAAGCTCCACTATCGACTTCAAATACAATTTCCTTACTTTCCACTAATAACTGTACCGTTATTGGCTCAATTTTATTAATCTTAGTTTCTATTTCTTTAAACCGTAAATAGATTGGAAATGTCATACACATCGTCATTGTCTTTATGTTTCCAGTGATTATCTGAACCGGACTCTGCTGATTCTTTACTTTCCTCTACATAGTGCTGCCTACCTTTATAAACATATTGCTTTTTATTGCTGTAAAACTGTTTCCCTTTAGCTGAAGGCTCCTTAGACCTATTTGTAAAAACATTTGGTTTGTTCTCATTAGGTTTGTTAACATAATTTTTCGATCTACAAACTCTTTCAAGGTGTCCCTTCTTTTTACAATGATTACACGTGTACTCACGAAACCGACATTGCGATGCTGTGTGTGATCCTCGCTTGCCGCAACAATAGCAGGTGATGTCTCCCAGCGCCTTCCCGCCGTCCGATGACCGTCTCGCTGCGATGCTCGCCGCCTGTGTCCTTTTCGGTATCGACCCGCTGCTCTGCATCCGGTGAATACGTCCTCCTGCAGTTGTCATCTGGGCCGCCCCCTTCTCAGCAAATTCCATTGCAGTAGCTAGTTGCACGGCTTTTTCATAAGTGAGGTTCTCCTCCCCGAGAAGTCTTTTCTGTATCTGTTGGTCTCGCAGACCCGCGACTAATCTGTCCCTTAAGTAGTCTGGCAATTTATCACCAAATTCACAATACTTAGATAACTGTTTTAAATGCACAATATAATCGCTAACCGTTTCATGGTCCAATTGATTCCGCCTACTAAATTTAAATCTTTCCGTGATAAAAGAAGGCTTGGGATGCAGATGATTCGCTATAGTGTCCACAATTTCCTTGTACGACTTGTCAGACGGTTTGTCTGGTGTAATTAAGTCTTTCAGTAACGTATAGGTCCTTACACCCATAACTGTCAACAAAGTGCTTAGTTTCTTTGAATTATCGATATCATTACAATCAATAAAAAACTCAAATCTCTCTATATAAGACTGCCACGATTCTTCCGCACTATCAAAATAACCCATAGACCCGATAGTTGCCATTTTGTTTTCTTGTAACACTCCGTAATAACTGTTTAAAATGTCCCCGGTAAAAATAATCGTCTAAACGGCATTAATTGCAACGATTAAAATCAGCTTGTGCGCTGCTTACACCAAGAATAGTTTATATCGATCGGCGTACCTTACTACTCCCGACCGTTGGAATGTCCGGAATGTCCTTGCACATTCGCGGTTATTTGCACGTGTTCATTACGCTTGTTGCCCTTCCGCACTAAATCACTGTAATTCACTGTTGCAGTTGTTTTCCTCGTCGCCACTGTAAGCGACGTTCCACTGTTGCAGTTGTTTTCCTCGTCGCCACTGTAATGTATGCGGGTCGACACTGTACTCTCTATGGGTCGGGAAGAATAATTAAACTACACATTTAGAGTAACATTGCTCTAGGACCGCTCGTAAAGGAACGGACGGGACGCGGAGGTTACATGACGGTGTCTGGTGGTGGACTCCGGGTGGACTGCTGGCTGGCCAGCTTGGACCGTTGGTTGTAGGGTAGTGGCGTGATGTGACGTCACAGGAGAGCAGCCTATGAGCATTCTTTATTCTTTTAGACCACATCGTATGTTACATCGCCTGACAATACATACTGCCAACATCACTGGTGCAGACATTAAATATCACTATGGATACCTACCAACTTAGTACTTCTCACACTAAATACACTACACTTCCATGGTAGGGCTAATCGAATTCTCACTATTAATTGTACTAGTCGGTGTCTCACTAATAATCTTTTTCACACCTGTAGGAATCTTTTGTGGTCTAGTCGGTTTTCGGATCATCGCTTCAAGAGCTATATCGTTTGTATTGACTTTCGGTACTTGTTTGACTTCCCTTGGTCGTTTTGGGTATTTCTTTACCAGCATGTTGATGTCTGGAGTAGGTGCCGGCAGTCTTGGTGTCAGTCTCGTAATGGGTAATATTTCACTCCTGTATCGAGGACCTTCATGAAGTGCTGACAAACGGATATGACGTTTCGATTGTTTGTGACGGTTCCAGTTGGATGACTCTATTGGTGTTTCACAAATCCAACACATTTTACTTTTAGGAGCTGGTTTGATTTCCATCTTTTTCAGACGTTCGTTATATGTCATACCATGCTGGTTGTTGGCACATTTCTGAGATTTTTGGTGCCGAGCCATGTTGGAAACCGTTATTTCCTTACTGCATTTTGGACATGGTTTTCTTCTGGGGTTTTATTTGAGCACGTACATCGGTCGGACTAAGCACGTTGTATGTTGGACTCTCAGGGATATGTAGTGGTGAATGGTATACAGGACTATATGGTATATGCAGTGAATAGTCTGACTTATCCGGAACTTCAAATGGTGGTGGACCAAGTATTGATTTAATTTTCAATGAATCGGGGTGTATCCTTTTTACTGGTGGTTCAAACTTTGGAGCGTCAGCTGTAGATGGACCAATTATAGTTCTAATTTTGGAATAGAAATCTGGAGTGTCTAACATAGACATATCAAAATCAGCAATCGCGTCTTGTTCTTCAGGTCTGAGATTTGAATAGGACTCTGGCAACATAGACATATCAAAATCAGCAATCACGTTCTGGAATTGATTGTCACTCACAGCATCAGCGTAGTTTTCCAACATAGACATATCATCAAAATCCAGAGTTTGTCTGTCTAACGTGGACATGCATTTCTTTGTTTTTTTATGGCGGGACATGGAGGAGTTCCTGACTTCAGCACCACACCTTGAACATACTTGTTTCATCGAAGGAGGTTTTTCATTGAATCCGTTGGAAGAAGCGTAAGCTGGTGGATTTGACGCTGACATACACTTCTTTGTTTTTTGGTGGTGGGATAGGTTAGATGCAGTAACCTCTGCTCCACAATTCGGACATTTCTTCACTGATGATCTTCGAAGACCATCCGTAGCATTGAGAAATGCTGTTTGCTTGCTAGCAGGAGAAAACGCCATTATTACAGAGCTGGCTACTCTCTTACTGTATGGGCGATTGACGATGGAAAAGGATGAGGTATGGATGCACTTCTTTGTTTTTTGGTGGGGGGATAGGTTAGATGCCGTAACCTCTTCTCCACAATTCGAACATTTCTTGACTGATGATCTTCGAAGACCTTCCGTAGCATTGAGAAATGCTGTTTGCTTGCTAGCAGGAGAAAACACCATTATTATAGAGCTGGCTACTCTCTTATTGTATGGGCGATTGACGATGGAAAAGGATGAGGTATGGATGGATGAGAATAGGAAGAGGAGTAGGAAGAGGGTGGGTGTGTGGGATGAGTGGAAGGAAGGATGAGAGCATTATTAATACATTTGACTCTAAACTAGAACATAGTTTTTTGTAACTCTTTTTCATAAAACGATCCTATTATTTCCTCACCAGACTGGTCTGCGATTTTGTAGGTAACAGGGCAAGTTTTGTTGACAGCCACAATCCGAAAAATTTCTCTTGTCCAATTTCTGCGGTATTTATTTCCAGTCTCACACGGTTTGTCCCAGATCCGGTCTCGGGTGCGTTGTCCCAGCAACGGCCAAAGTATACTACTGTTGTGACTTGACATACAATACATATAGTACATATTCCTAACAAAATTTTCACTTATCGACATAAATGTTAAGCCAGCAAACATAAAATTACAAACTTTAAGTTGTCCACAGATAGCTAGTTACAGTTTCCCTGTTTATAACATAATACAAAAGAAATAGTGACTGTACGTTTTAAAGATAAAATTTTATACAATTTACTAACCAAAAGTACACAAATTATTTACATACAATTTATTATCTGCAACTTTTATCCCACGGACTATTTTAATCCTGCACTTAATTTTTTCCCAAATTTGAAATGACAGATAAATCAGAATATTGCTTTAACATAATAATAATTAGGATACTATTAATGTCAGTATAAAAAAATGACTGGAGTGCTATAGGCCCAATTTATTAAATTTACTTAAGAATAAACCTTTGCAAATGGCCTATTAATGAATGTCGAGGCATGAATAGTCAACCAATTTCAAATATCATTAATTGCCAATAAGTTAATATCACAATGAATTTTCACCCTACATAGTTACAAAATCATGATTTTAAATGAAAAAAATTCTGCCTTACCTCTTAATAAAATCCACAGGTTTTTTAAATAGCCAGAGAAAAGGGTTCCTGACGAACTTTACATCAACGGAGTCTAACGCCAACTGCCTGTAGAAGAATGTCGTGCATCCTGATTGTAACTCTCGTGTACAAACTTGTAGGGTCCATAGTTCAATGTAGGGGTCCAAACTTGTAGGGGAAAGTACGGGTGGCAACGTTTTTAGCGGTTGGAATTTAATTGCTCCTTCAGTACAGGATAGGCAAATGCAAGTCTTGAATGTCACGGAAATGCAGGGTTGTTGAAGGCGGACCTCCAACATAGCTAAATTACGATCGGTTGATCAGACCGATGACCCCAAAAGTATTTTTCACGTATCGATGACGTTACAAGGTAAATATAAATTGTAAAAATCGTGCTACATATTAACAATTATAGAATAAAAATAATATCTGCAGTTGCAAAAGTTAGGATTCAAGGAAAGGAAAATGAATTAGTAGTAATAAACATAGGCCGTGAATGTTGAGTTTAACACGGTGCTATTACTCAGTTAATTGCAATGGTTTCAGTACTCAAACCGTACTCTCGGCAATACGATGAGTTCTCGTGTTTTACCTTTTTTGAAGTCTAGATGAAGAGGTGTTCCGGTGGTCTGAACACAATTGATTGGTCTATGAGGTTTTTAGACATGATCCCAGAACACAGCGGAGCAACCGATATAGTTTTCTAAACATAGCATAACTACGGTGGGAAGGGTTGATTCAGTGCTAATGGTGAGAATGATAGCTGGGCTATGTGCAGAAAAATAGTCTTTCAGGACTCGTTGCATTCTAAAACATCATAGTTACGTTATCGTCTTAATTAAACTATCAGTCCACTACAGTTTAAAGTACCAGTACCAATACAGGCATTCGTTTAAAATTTCCAGTGGGACTTTTCCGTCGTCGCGATTAGGTAGTTCCAGTTGCGACGACCAACACATTTCTACGTTGCAACGGTCGCGACAATTTCAGTTGGACCTTTGCGTTGTCGTGGTTCTGTAACTGTTCCAGTTATGGAGTCACGACCAGGCAGTTCCAGTTACAACGACCCGCCTCAACTAACTATCCACAAGATAAGAGGAGAAAGATCTAATCTGTAGTCTTTAAATTTACATGAATCTTAATTTATATACAGACAAGAATGTGTTTTTATGATGAAGCATCTCTATCATTGAGATTTGGCTGAGCGTCATTGAAGCTTATCACTAGGCGCACTGTTACAATTCCTCCTTTGTTTGCGGTGTGATGAAATTTTACTGTCTGTATCATTATCAGCCTATTCTCAGGGCATCTCAAAACGAAATGAGCTATACCCTTAACATTGTGAATGCTATTTTGTGGAGTGGCGTATATTGTAAAGTTTATAAAGGGTAAGTTAACATATATTCGTACAGATCACATGAGAATGTGCTATTTCTACTCGTTTATCAACCTATTACAAGCACAAAAGTATACCAAGACTGTAAGAAAACCATATGACTTCAATGTCAGCTTATAATAACAAAAGCATTGTTGTTAGTGTAAGTTGTATTTTCTAAAATACCATTTAACTATTTAATTATATAAAACTACAATGGTGTGTGTGTGTGTGTGTGTTTGTTTTATATGTTACTCAAATTACGTAAAAACAACGAGGCCGATTAAACTGAAATTTTATATTAACATTCTTAGGATCCTTGGATAATATATAGGCCTATTATTATTTCGATAATCCCTTTGATCTACTTTTCAATGGTCTCTAAAAGTGCCAAAAATTCCATATTGGTCTCTGAAGTTGCATTTCAGCAAACAACAAATATGTATAATTCCAAGTGCCTGTTAAATGTAATCAACTGTTCAGATTAATGATTCTTGTATTGCAGCGCGATCTTATGTTTAATTTAATTAACCACTATTTTAATTTTCTTTTACATTTATAGCCTTACAGGCTTACTTTTAGCTTGATAGTAACAACAATTCTTATTTTAAAGTCCTTTTATGCAACCACTGTTGAGCCTAGAGTAAGTAAACATGGAGATAAGAAAATTAAAAGTTTAAGTAAAAATATAATTTTACTGTACATTTTGCAAATATTAAGTTTGGAATGCTCGGTTAGTACTGGAATGCAGATATATAAGACATAGTTACTATCTATACTATATATCTTTTCTATAAATTAAAAAAATAGTTAAAAACCTCATCTTGACTGTTCTTTCACAAAAGTTGGCTCCTCGATTTGTATGTATATATGAACATATTTATAAACTTGATTGCGAAAAACAAAGCAAAATCAAAGATGTGCAACAATTCTTAAAACCGTATTAGATTACAATTGGTATAAATGTACACTTTTTGACATATTTTCTTGGTCGTGGCAACAAGGCAAACTCCACATTGCCATCGTAAACACAATTAACTTGAACCAAAAGTGCTCATACACGTGAAAAGCTGCAGTTAACTTCTAGAATCTTATAAACAAAACTTTATACTTATCTCTTATTGTTTTAATTTACGTGCCAAGAGAGCGTTGTATGTCTTAGTGGTTATACAGTTAATTTTGAAATAGATAAATTTATTAGCATATTAAGTTTTAATAACATGGTTTCAATTAAACAAAGCTTAAAGAAAGCTCAGTATGAGATTCTTACAGGTCCTAGCAATTGTTTATTGCCATTTATGAACAACTTGTGACGGTACTATAAAATTATTACATTTCTACTGTTATCTCAGAATTTATATAGCTACAGGGTAAGTATCAACGTTTTAAAAATGTTATCAAGTGCACTTAAATGTATGGACTAGATTGTTCATCTCGTGTTACACTGTATGTGCTGAGAAAAGTGTGCAGTGTAAAAGACCCTTCTCCAACTACAATTAGAAGTTAAGTGGGAGGTGTCGCTGCAATGCAATAAGAGGAGGATAAAGAAACGGCTCTCTTGAAGGGTTGTAACTGGGAAAGAGGAACTTTTGTCTGCTTTAAACCTTCAAGATAGTAGAACTCTATAGCAATGGCATGGCTTGTTAGTATTTACAAATATTTATTTAAAACAATACTACTTTCACCACTGTAGAAGGAGAATTACATGTAACGCATCAATATTATCTGGAAAGATAAAAATGAATGTACGTTGTATTTGTAATGTTCTAAAATTAATAGGTTTAATTTTTAAATGAAAATACCTTAATAAAAATATATTTGTATGAATTTTTTCTTTATCGATCTGGAAGTTCATTCGTCTTAAAACCTTACATAGAAATAGTTTATAAACACATAAATATTTGTTATTTTTTTACGCTTTACGTACGCTCGATATGGAATCACAACCTATATAAACGTATTGTCGGAAGGGAAATTAGTATTATCTTAGATCATTAGAAGAATATATTTTGTGAAAAACCTTCTAAAAATTATGGAAAACATAATAATAATAAGGTGCCATTATTGTGTTCACTCGTTAAGCTTTTGTGTTACAGTAGGCAGCCGCAGACAAGAAGCCTAAAAGAACAATTTGTAGTTTTAAAGCTTTCAATCATCTTGAACACGTACGTGATTTAAACATCTATGAGAACAAAAATGCTTGAAAAAGTCAATTGAATTAACCACGTTTGTCGTGATTTAATTAGAAATCATGACAGCATTCTTGTTAATAAAAACCACGAGAAAAAACTGTTTTCAATAATTTGTTCCGAGAAGCTGTCTGTTTTGTTGTGGAATTTACGATACACAGATTTCCATGAGATATGCCTTACAGATAAACTATACTTGTAAGTTAGTTTATTCCAAAATGTTGTTGGAAAGGAATGTTACGTAATAAGAAATGGGGTCTATTCTCGTTATGGCATATCAAAACATTAATATCTAAGGTCTAGCAAGCACACATCAATGGATCCTGGTATTAGATTTCACAAGTGTTTATTTTCATTTTTTAAGAGCCGTTTAATATAGTATAAAATGTTCAATATATAAAAGTTAAAATATATTATATTCTAAAATGACTGATACAAAGGTTCCTCGAGGGAAGTAAAGTGCAGGAAAATAAAAAATATAAAGATAAAACGTGTTACCTTGTTTTCCGTGACACATCTTTAAGTAAAGGTAAAGTAGGGTGCGGTATCGCCGGACCGCCGCACATTAGCCACTATCGATGTCCCCGGCCAGGATTTACGGCCTACTTTCCACTCCGACACAGCCAGGTCTCTTTTACCGGAATTGTAGCTCAAGCAACAAACTTTGTCAAGGTTTTCGTAACTGCAAAATTAGTAACAATATCACTTTATTACGTATATGCAGTATAATACTAATATAAATATGCCACTATAGCACGTAATTGTTATTATGCGTTTAATTGTTAATAAGCGTTTAGTAAGATAAGATGATTCGGAAAAATTGAAAATCCGAGACAGTGATTGCACAGATTTTGAGGTTTAACTAAACCTCAAAACCTGTGCAATTCTTAAAAGTTGTTACAACATTCTGTGTAAACTTACCTAGAAGTATCTGAGCGCTAATGTGCAGTGAATATATTTTATTCACTATTGTATGTTTCTACGTTACCCGTTAGCCACAAACTGTTTGGGAATAATGGGAGAAGTATGTCTGATGTTAATAGAAAAAGTTTTAAAATGTTTGATTATAGATCAAATTGTTTTCAATACATCTCTTAAAACAGAAACTTAGTGGTTCCCCCATTTAAATTTACATACATGAAAGTGATTGTGATGGGAATAAACAATAACAGCTTACTAAATAAACTATATATAAAGGTTGGTTAAACATACATTGTATTTTTATATAAATTTAATTTAAAATTTCAGTTCAGAGCTATACCAATTAAAAGAGATTAAAGTAAATGTGTTTTATTGTTATTATTATGAAGTTTAACATCTTATCCTCCTCAGACCCGGTGTACACTATAATGTACATAAAATTTTGACTCAGTTAAGATCTGAATTATATTCAAATAATTAAAAAAATATTAATGCATTAAAATGTAGTTATTTATGCACTAATAGTTTGGTTTTTGCATAGAATCAAACAATTCCTCTCTTATCAGTTGTGTTATCAAATGTACATGGTAGTGTACAATGGGTCCTGAAAACTGCACATGATACGGTTTTGTTATAAAGGGAAAAAAGGATGACAAGAGTTAATTTTCCAATAGTAAGCCATTTATTATTTTTACAAATTCTCAAGTTTGTCATTTATTGTGAAAACTAGCAAAACAGTTTCTGGCTTTTGTTAGACATAAATGTACTTGACATTTGTGGCAGTACCAATGGGAACGAAATTTTCCACAATTCTTTTGTTTGCACCTTGTTGGTTTCACTGTTGTCATCATGTTGAGGGAGATGGTCAACAGTATCATATATTACTTCATTGGTAGGTCGAACTTCGTTACGTCCTCTTCGTACTATCGTGTCACCCTCCTCTTCATCAAGTGATGGTCTACCTCTTTTTCTTGTCTTAACAGTCTTGCCAACAGTTACAAGTGCCCCTAGAGACGTCTGAACGAAATTCAAGTAGATCCATTATTTCTTTTCTGGAGTGTTATGCAGTCTATTTTATACTCCAACCAAGCATTTGTCATAGACATGTCAACTCCATGAAAAATCATTCTCAAAGGCCATTTGCGTGACCTTACGTTTATCCTGTAAAAGCTGATAAGTCTATTAAATAGATCAACGCCACCCATAGACAAATTATATTCTTTAATTATTTCAGGTCTAGGTACATCTATTTGGCGTTTCTCTTTCTTATTCTATCTTTTTACAGTGTCTGTCTCCCCAATAGATAAGAAATTCGAGGCCATCAAAACACACAACGCTTATGTTGCCATTTGCACAAAACTACATCTCCGTCTTTACTTACAACTTCCTCAGCATATCCCCTTCCATGAGCTGCTATTTCCTTATTATCTGATCATGGGGGGGTTAAAAAACCTGTTTACTCGAGCTGTACTGCCTGCAAAAATCTGACTACTCTTCAAGATTTGCAACATGTTGTAAGATGTGAAATAATTATCAAAAAACAGTTTATGATCTTCTTTTTGTATGCCTTCACATAGTTTTAGTACTACGGCTGCACCGATACCAAGTTCTTTCACATCGTTCTCAATTTCAGTGGTTTTACCCTGGTACAGTAAAAATCATAGACCAGTCCATTTGGTCCACAAATAATAAAGTTCTTAAGTCCCCAAGGGTTAAGCTTCCCTGTGATATACTGCTCAACTTTCATATTCCCTGTAAAAGGAATGATTTGTCTGCTTACCTGTACACGCTGCAGCGGGTATACGCCACAAAAAGCTGGCCAAAAGTCCAATTCACAAACTTAGCCACACAGGTCCCTTTTGTTCTGTAATGACAATAGGGAACCCTCTTCATACAAAACCGGTTCATCCCCGCCGCCAACGCGCCTTCCTACACCCTCCGCGTCAGTTGGAAATCGTCTGTTGTGATATTTACACGTTTGCTTTCTCGACGCTCGCTATTTTTCATCACTTTTCTGTGAAATTTTACACTGTTGTGTTTAGTAACTAAACCTAAAAACTTCTATGGATTCTTCAAGCACAGGTATGTACTTTGTTTATAATGCATTATTGAACTATAAGAATAAACTTTTTCATTCATAAAATGTAGCAGACAGTCATAAATGTTGTTCGTGGTAAAAAAATTCTTATAGATTAATTTTCCGAGAGCATTTTAATTATGAGTTAAACGGAGTTAAGCTAAATGTCTTGCATAGACATATTCTGTGAACCTTTTACTTGAATTATTAAGAGAAAAACCTTCCGCCACTTTCCGCCCCTTTGTTTTATTGCAATTTAATTACAAGAGGTTTTAATAACAAATAATTCAAATATTTTAAATTCCGTAATAAAAACACTTAGTTTTTTGTCGGCAGGTTTCTAGTGCGGAGCCCTCAATGACAATACAGAGAGAGGACATGTTAAAAATTATAAAACAGTGCAAAATGAAAAATTTGGGACAAAAAACTGGACTTTCTTGAAGAAAAACTCTAAGAGGAAATTCAATTGCCCAAATTGAAAGATATTTTATTTTAACTCACGATATTAAGACCTTCTAACGTTTATCTGCGCAACTCCTCGCTATAACTCGGTTTGGAAATCGTCTGATTGATTTACAGTTGCTTTCTCACGCTCAGCTAATTTTCCATACTTCTTGAAATTTTACACTGTTGTTATACTAACCTGAAAAACTTCATAGATTAAGCCCAGTATGACTTGTTATACTGCATATATTAACTATAAGAAATAAATATCCTTCAAAAAGTAGGACATTATAAATTTTGATCTGGTCAAAAATTCATGATATGAATTCTTCCGAAGATTTTAATTACTGGTCAAATAACTAAATTCTCAAGTACATATTCTGATGACCACGTTTTACTTGAACTTATTAGCAAGAAATAAACCTGCCACTTCCGCCTCCTTTTTATTGAATTAATTCAAGAGTAATAACAAATTTCAAA